>NW_024469077.1:0-87524 GCF_003184825.1 Aspergillus fijiensis CBS 313.89 | reverse complement strand
GGGGGGGGGGGGGAGCTCCCTGCTGCTCCCTTGCTTGGAGGGATCAGGGGAGGAGAAAATGGCGGAAGTCGCGGACATGCTCGGCCCACGGCGGTAGAATCTAGACGGGTCGACGAGGCGTGGTCCCGGGGACCGTCACCTCCGTCAGTGGCTTGCCAGGTTGGCGTTTAAGCAGCCACGGCGGGAGGTGACTGGCCTGACTCGCCTGTTTGCGCCGTTGCGGTCCGAGACGCCGTCTGACATGCTCGGAAAAAGCAGCAGCAAGAAGCGGAGAGAGCTATTGTGGTGCAGCAACCGAGGCAGAGTGGCCTAGGAAGAAAAAAGAACTATACCTCGGAACCGATTTGGAGCACCGTACAACTGTACACTGGATGGACTTACTGTATGTCATGCACGCATGTTCAGCAATGAAACCACCAGAATAAAAATCGAAACGTTTCTAAAGGGAATCAGGCAAAGCCACCTTTCCCTTGCTGCATTCCAGTTTACCCTACTCCTCAATTTCTGGTGCATTTCCCCGCGCAATAAGGTTGAGAGGTCGAGGCACTAAACGTCGAGGATGGAGTTGATAAGAAAGTCAAGATCGGATGGCAGGTGATCGACGAGAAACTAGACGACTAGAAGCAATCATCTGCACCGATCACCCGCGGGTCGATCGTGACACCTCTCCACCACTCTTCATCGATTCATCTATATCTATATCGGGCGCTTGTACTCCTCGTGTATCGTAGTCTCAATATGTCCCTCTTGGTCGATTGGGGGGGGTCTTGGATGCCAACCGTACGGGCTAGAGCAAGATCGTGAGCCGGAGAGATCTAGTCTAGGGGGGGGAAGGAAGAGTGGAGGCAGCGGTCCTCTGAAGCAATCTCGAGCAATCTCGAGCAAACGAGGACCGTCTCGCATGCGGCCAAAATTCTCTCGAAATTCGGGGGGCCCTGGCTATGGGGAGCAGGTTCTAGAGACCGGGGAAGCACGCAGATTGGCTGGAAGTGACAAGCAGAAACATCGCGTGGAATTCGACAGACCCACTTGGCGAGGACGTAAAGGGAGCGATGGCGTTGACAGCCGGGTCTAGACTGGGATAGACTGGGAACGACTGTTAGAGACGAAGACCAAGGGGGAAATTGATTGGCACCTCGTGCAGCCCACTTTCCAACAATCTTGGATAGCCCTGTTGGTCGGCAAGTTTTATTGGTGGGGCCGACTGGCACGATGACGTCGAGGCTGAGATGACAATTCGCCAAATGGGGGGAGAATTGTACGTAGTCTACTCATACTTGAGTAGATTGAGTAAAAATGCCGGTAGAGCCATAGTGTCGAGAGGGTCGAGAGTGTCGAGTAAATGCGATCGATCGATGGATGGATGAAGAACTTGTGACCGCCTGCCTCCCTTCATAATTCTTTTTCCCCCCGGAGAATTATGCCGGCTTCTGCCCACTAGTACTAGTATTGGTGGTAGTGCCTGGTCTTGCCGCCTTCCGCTCGTTCCAGCAACATTTCTCCTCCTCCTCCGCTAGTAGTATTATTTACTTCCCCCTCCCGGCTTTTTCTCCCCTTCTTTGCCTCTTCGCCTCTTCGCCTCTTCGCCTCCCTCCCTCCCTCCCTTCCCCCTCCTCTCGCTCTCTTTTCCTACTCTTTGGACCTCCCCTCTCCTTCCCCCCCCCACTTTCTTTTCTCTGCTCGTATTCCCCAGCCCCGGATGTAGCTTGGTGAACGTGGTTCGTCGTGTTTATTCACTTCATCCCCCCTCCCCGCGCAATTCCAATATCCGCGCCCATGTCCGAGTCCTTCGAGTCCGAGGCGGCGGTGATCCACGATCCCGGCAGCATGGCGCAGGAGCGGGAGTTCTACAAGTGAGTCCTTTCCTCGTCCTCTCTTAATCTCATTGAAATCAGAGATCAGGTAGACTGACCACACAATGCTTTCCTTCCGACAGGTATTGTCAATTGCCTCAACGCCCAGGACTGCTGCATCGCCCGCCTACTACCCCCTCCTCTGAGGAAGCCGAAGATGATTTACCTCAATCGTCCCAAGACACCACCCTGACCGCCCTCGCTCAACTCGGTGCCTTGCGACTCAACGCTCGTCGCTGCATGATTTCTCTCTTCGACCGTCATACTCAGTACATTCTCGCGGAAGCCACCCGTACCCTCAGCCTTCAGGATGATCGCATCCACAAGGATGGAGATGCTCTTTGGCTAGGGAGCAGTGCCATCCAGAAGTGTGATGGTGTCTGCCACTATGTCTGCGACTATGAACAACTAAACGCCGGCGAAGAGTCACTGAGCAACGGAGGGGGCCCGTTTGCGCTAGTCATTCCCGACATGACTAAGGACGATCGAACCAAGAACCGCGGTTACGTCGTGAACGCCCCGTTTCTCCGCTTCTACGCCGGCGTGCCTATCCTGAGTCGTCGCGGCATCGTGATTGGCGCTTTTGCTGTCAGTGACGGGCAGACGCGACCGGGCCTCGACGAACTGGAATTACGGTTTATGAAGGACACGGCCGCCGCAATCATGAACCATCTGGAGATGGTACGTTCTCAGCAACAGAACCTGCGCGGAGCCAACATGATTGCCGGTCTGGGGCGCTTTCTCGAAGGGGGACTGTCCTTGCCTCTCGGGCTGCGTAGCAAGAGTACCGACAACCGGGACCTTGCAGACAAACAATTGCACTTGCGCTGGAACCATGCTACACGGGCCCCGGGGTTTTCGTCGCCTCGGGACCCTCGTGAGCGCCGGGATTCGCGAGAATCGAAGGAGCAGAGGGAATTGAAAGAGCCGAGCGCGCCCAAGGAAGCGTCGTCGCCTTCAGGTTTGTATCCTAACAAGTAAATTCGCAGGACATCGCTGACCCGGAAACAGGGTACGAAGGAAGCCGCACTGCGGATAATGCAACAAGCAAAAAGAGCCCCTTGACCAAGACACTATCGACCGGCACCCGAGAAATCCTCAATCGTGCGGCGCACGCCCTACGCGAATCCTTGGATGTTGAGGGAGTGGTATTTTTTGACGCTAGTGTGCGCTCGTATGGCGGGCTCATGCAGAGCGGAGAGGCCCGTCATTCCGATTTGGAGATCAGTACTACTTCCGGCTCGGGCGAGTCTGGTAGCGACAGCGAACACTCCACCGTCGGCCATTCGTCCACCGAGACAGACGAGTCGGCGCTTTGCGAGGTCCTCAGTCTCTCTACCGACCCGGAGGATGCGAGCTTTCCGGTCGGGTCCTTCCACGAAAGCTATCTGCGGTCGCTTCTGCACCATCATCCCCGCGGTGGGATTTTCAATATCGACGAAAATGGATGGGTCTCGTCTAGCGAAGGTAGTGATGGGGCGACAGGGAGTGCACTGACTCGCGATATTGTCTATCGGCGTCGTGAGGCCACACAGGGCGGGAAGAGTGGTCTCCGAAGCAAGCGGCAAAAGCTCACCTCCCGCGATGAGTGTAAGGCTTTGCACAAGGTCTTTCCTCAAGCACGGAGTGTCATTCTGTTCCCAGTCTGGGATTCGCGTCGCAACCGATGGTTTTCAGGGTTGTTTGCGTGGACGACCTCTCCGCGGGCTTTCAGCTCCCGCGGCGAATTGGCTTACCTGTATGCCTTTACCAACAGCATCATGGCTGAGATTCATCGGTTGGATATCGAGCTCGCCAACAAGGCGAATCGGACGCTGGTCAGCAGCATCTCACACGAACTGCGCAGTCCCTTGCACGGTATTCTCGGCAGCACCGAGCTGCTGACCGATTCCAGCATGACGCCCCCGCAGGTTGCTCTCGTGCAAACCATCGAGAACTGCGGTCGCTCGTTACTCGACATCATTAACAACATGCTGGATTTTGCGAAGATCAACCAGTTCACCCGCAAGTCCCGATCTGGGCGGTTGAAGGCAGGACCGGCCTTGGCCCGACGACAGGCGAACTCCGGGCGAGCGCTGGCGAAGAAGCGACCGAGCGAAGGCATTGTCAACCTCATCACCGATGTTCAACTCGACTCGGTTCTCGAGGAGGTCATGGACACGGTCTTTGCGGGTCACTGCTTTGCCACCACCACCGGGTTCCTGGCCCAAGGGGGTCCTGTCCTGACCGATCAGGACAAGGATGGTGACTATCTAATGGGCAATACCCCGCAGAAACCCCGGACAAACGAGCCTCTGACGGTCATTTATGATGTGGAACCGGGAATGACGTGGCTCTTCGAAACACAGGCAGGTGTATGGAGACGGATTTTGATGAACATTTTCGGCAATGCCTTGAAGTACACACGGTCCGGTCACATTGTGGTCTCTCTGAAATCAGCCAATGCTGCTGGTAACAAGCCCAAGCGGATACCATTTACTGATCCCTTCAAGCACGAGGTGGCTGGGATCGTCCTCAGCGTGAAGGATACCGGACAAGGCATTGACAAAGAGTACCTCAAAAGCAACATCTTCAAGCCGTTTTCCCAGGAGGATCCCCTGTCTCCCGGCAGCGGCTTGGGACTTAGCATCGTGTATCAGGCGGTGCAGACAATGGGAGGGAAAATCGATATCAATTCCACTCGGGGAATGGGTACGGAGGTAACGGTGAGTGTTGATCTGCTGCGGAGCCCGAGCCCGGCTCCCAGTAGTGATCGAGAGGCGCGCACAATTCACAGAGCGCAGCAATTCTCTCGGGGGAAGTCGATCGGGTTGCTTGGGTTCAATGGGCCCGAAAGGGTGAAGGACGAGGGGCTTGCTCTGTTGCGGACCTCGCTCAGTAGCATTTGTCAAGACCACCTTGGCATGCAAGTCGGCATGGTCTCGTGGGATTCGAGTGATGCGCCGCTCTACGATGTCTACCTGGTGCAGCATTCGGACTTCGGTCGCGTCGATAGCACCTGGGCCAGTATGGCGGGCAAGGCCTTGACCACCGGGCAGGAGCCCAAGGGCCGACCACCCGTAGTCGTCGTATGTCCCACTCCACAGGAGGCCCAGAAGATGGCCGCCACCGGTTACCGTAGCCCCTCGTCTGCCATCTATGAGTTTGTCAGCCAGCCGTGCGGACCGACCAAGATCGCGACGGCGGTAATGACCTGCTTTCAGCGGCGCGAGCAGCAGCAGACGCAGTCGGTGACGGCCAAAATGGATGCCACGCTGGAGGAGGAACCCGGTACGCAGCCAACCAAGTTCACCGCGGCCTATCACGCCTCCACCACAGACGTACAGACTAAGACATCGTCAGGTATGGACATTGCGCTGACCACCTCCACCACCATGGTCTCGACGACCACATCCAGCAAGGGGGATTCAGTGACCAAGATCTTAGCGATCGAGACGACGAAACGAGCGCCTGCGGTCCTCCTTGTGGATGACAACGAGGTGAACCTGAAATTGCTGGTTGCCTTCATGAAGAAAGCGAAACTGTCGTATTTCACGGCAACCAACGGCTTGGAAGCCCTGGAGGTATTCAAGGCCAATGCCGGACTGATTCAGATCATTCTCATGGGTAAGCACATTCTCCCGTTGGGCATTTGACCTGCGTGCTAACGTCGCCATAGATATTTCCATGCCGGTCATGGATGGTCTCGAGTCCACACGGCAGATCCGTCTCTTCGAGAAAGCACAGCAAGAACTTAGTCCGACGAGCGTGCCATCGGCCAAGCCCGCAGTGATTATTGCTCTGACCGGTCTGGGCAGTGCTACCGTCCGCCACGAAGCCCTCACTCACGGGGTGGACCTCTTCTTGTCCAAGCCGGTTCGGTTCCAGGAGCTGATCAAGCACATCGGCGAACTTGTTCATTGACCTTCCCCACCCTGCCTTTCCTTCACTTCTTCGACGTAAAAGTTCCCACATACCCCTTTTTGTATTGATGCGACGATTTCTGGGTGATGTATATATACGTGTGACGAGCATGATCTGGAAGGCGCATAAGAGACTTCCTTTGATAATAGATATATACCAATATATGTCATATACCCTTACTTGGACCTCACGTATACGCAGGTTGTGGAGTCTATAACGGATGATCGTCAGACCATTTACGGATGCAGGATCTAACATTCAGATTCACAAGGGCGCCCCGTCCCCCCGCTCTCGAGCAGTGGTGTTAGTCCGCTGAATGTACAGTAAGTACTATGTACAGTACATGCTTTCTCGGCTCCACATTGCCTCTTTCACTGGCACCCTAAGCCCGTTCTCTCTCGCATTGTCAGAATGACCTCGGTGTCTTCCTGTTGCGGACCTATTGGAACTAATGCCAGTACCTAGATTTAACAATGAACCTGCTTGTGGGAGAGTGAGCACCGTACAACACAGGGATGCTCGATGGACAATTGCACTCCATGCTAGTCTAGACAAATTGTCCATAACTTTCACCCAGCACGCAAACGCCGATGGCGACGACTTACTTTAATCCAAACCACACATCGACCCGACTGCAACATGTTGCCTGCTCCCGCTTAACGTATCCCGGCCTCATCGGCGATAGCACACCCTCCAAGACCGCCACCGGGCCTTAACGCCGAAAGCCGACGGCCTCTACTCGACATCAACACATACCGATCAAGCCCCCAGCGCTCTCTATCTAGGGTCCCTTCTGAAGAACGATAACTTTCATTGGGTCTGCAGGTCGCCTCGAACTCTCGCCAAAGACCGACGCACGAACTCGCCATCGAGGCAGCAGATGGCGTACCCCGGAAACACCCCTTTATATCTATGATGCTCAGCCAGCTTTGTTGTCGGGCTATCGTTTATCGAACCTTCGATGTTTCCCCAGCCCCACAATGTCCCTCACCTCCAGCACTAAAGCCCCGGTGGACCATGTCCAGACCCCCGAGGAAGATGGCATCGTCCGTTCCCGGCCTGGCAAGGCCACGAAGGAAGAACGTCGCATCCTCCACCGTGTGGACCGCCGGTTGATTGTCATGTTGGGGTTACTGCATACGGTCTCCCTGATCGATCGCGGGAATCTGGGGACCGCGTCGGTGGCCGGCATGACCAAGCAGTTGCATCTGATTGGGATGAGATATGTGCGTTCAGTCCCTTCGGGTTGTTCTCCGATGATCAGGGGAGAGGGGAGAGACTAATCTGCTATCTGTTGCGGCAGAGCATCATCGCCGTCGCGTTCTTCCCGCCGTACATCTGCTTCCAGGCGCTGGGGCCGGTCTTGGTCCGGAAGCTGGGGCCGGTGGCGTACATCTCGGGCGTGTGTTTTGTGTGGGGGGCTGTGATGGTATGTTTCTCCTTCTCCAGGTATCGATCTGGTGAATGCTGAGAAAGGCGTAGTTGGCGGCGGGCTTTGTCAAAGACTGGACCCAGCTGGTCGGCATTCGGATCGTTATCGGCGCCCTGGAGGCGGGCTTCTTCCCCGGAGCGGTATACCTGATTTCGACGTGGTACACGCGGTTTGAGATCCAGAAACGATACGCCTTGTTCTATCTGCTGGGATGTGTGGCGTCAGCTTTCACGGGGTTGCTGTCGTATGGGATTACCTTCATGGTTAGCAGCTCCTCTAACCCCCCCCAAGCCTGGATAGACCCATCTGACATGAGATAGAACGGCCTAGGAGGGCTGACCGCCTGGCGCTGGATCTTCGTGATCCAAGGCCTCATCACCTGCGTCCTGGCCGCGATCGCCTACTTCGTGTTGATCGACTTCCCCGACCGCATGCTGACCCAGCGCAACCGCTTCCTCTCGCCGCGCGAGTACGAGCTCGTGATCCGGCGCATCGATGCGGATCGCTCCGACGCCGCCCTCGAGCCGTTCAACCTCCGCAAATACCTGGCCGCCGGCCTCGACATCCATATCTGGGGCTTCGGGCTGATCTACTTCTGCAGTACGACCACTGCGTATGCTCTGTCGTACTTCCTGCCGATCATCTACCAGAAGGGCATGGGTTTCTCGACGGGCGTGTCGCTGTGTCTGTTTGCGCCGCCGTACGCGGCCGCGGGGATTGTGATGATGGCGACCTCGTGGGTTGGGGATCGCTATCGGATTCGCGGGCCGATCATTGTGTTTAACTCGGTGCTGAGTTTAATTGGGTTGCCGTTGATGGTATTTGCCCTTATCCCCTCTACCGTCCGTGTATGCATGACGGGTGGTGATGGTGGTGTTAATGTAGTGGATTAGGGCTTCACGACGGGCGTGGCGCCCCGCCTCGTGGGATGCTTCTTCACCACCATCGGCGCGAATGGGAATATCCCAGCCGCAATGGCGTATCAGGTTAGTCGTTGTCGTTGCCCCTGCATACTATCCACGTACAGTAGCTAATCTGGCAACCTGCAAGGCAAACAATGTGCGCGGCCAGTGGAAGCGCGCCATCTGCAGCGCCATCTTCGTGGGACTCGGGGCGTCCGGCGGGATGACGGGGTCGCTCGTGTATCGCTCGCAGGATGCGCCGAAGTACCGGCCGGGCATTCTGGTCAGTATCGGTCTGACGTGTTTGTCCATTGTGTTGGTGGGTTTGCTGTCGCTGCGACTGCATTATTTGAATAAGAAGGTGGATAAGGGGGAGTTGGTGATCGGGGGGTTGCGCGGGTTCAAGTATACGCTCTAGCCATCGCCGTCACCACAGAACATATGATATTCAATATACTTGCAGAATAGTCTCACTCTAATCTATGACCCAAGCACTAAGCCAGCCCCTCCGCAAGAAACCCCCTAACCACCCCCCCAACCTCTTCCACATCATCCACGTGCGGAAAATGCCCCGTCCCCTCCACGACGTACTCCCGCAACCACCGCCCAACCACCTCCTTCCGGACAAACGCCGCATGCGCCGTCACGTCGCTCTTGCGCAAGCTTTTTCGTTCGCTTTCGAAATCGCCCTCCTGGCTTTGCAGGTCCAGCAACCGCACTGGCTTTTCGCCCGTTGCTACCAATTGGTCGTTGTGGCGGTTGAGGGCGTGCAGGATCTGGGCGAATCGTCCATCGACCGTCCCGTAGTAATGCGACATCCGGATCAGATATGCGAAGTCCAGGCGGGAGTAGGCGTCCTGCACCGCGGCGATGGTTTGGGGGCTGGTGTGCGGGCCGAAACACCGGGCGATGCGGTCGGGCATTGTGCTGCGGTAGTATTCGGCGTGAGTGGCGAGGATGTTCAGGTCCAAGGGGGTTGGGGGTGTGGTGCCGGCGTAGGGGCCGTCGAGAAGGATTATCTCTGCGACTTTAAGGGATGAAGGTGCCGTGGTGAGAGTATGGGCGAAGAGGTCGAGAACGGTCAGGGTGCCCATGCTGTGGCCGTAGAGGGTGGTGGGAATTGGTGTTGGGTTAGGGCTGGAGGCTGAGGATGGGAAGAGGGTAGAGAGCAGTTCCGCATGCAGCTGGACGAGAAGTTCGCTGACTCCTCCAGCCTCTGGGGTGGGCAAAATGGCAGTCGGTGACTCGCCATGGCCCGGGAGGTCGACAGCGACATAGACGTGGCCTGCGCTGAGGGTGCGGCCGTGGGCGTGGAGGTGGGTGATCAGGGGGATGTAGTCGGTGGCTGGACAGCCGAATCCGGGGATGAAGAGGGAGATCTGCTGGAGCGAGGCCTGTGGACTCGTAGCATTGCTGAGGTAGGAGAGGCCGGTGGACGGCGAGGTCTGGCGCTGAAGCTGTAGAGGCTCAGTGGTCATTTTGATGATGTTGACGTATGGATTGGATGGCACGGGATGGCACCATGCAGGTGAGAAGCTTGATATTTATCCCAAGTAAAGTAAAGCTGACAATTAATGATGAAAACAGGTGAAACTAAAGGCACGGGAGCTACAGTTAGGGCTCCTTCACGTATCGCCATTCCGTACACCGACTCAACTCAACCCCCCTCAACGCCTCAACACCGTATCCCAAAACAGAGCAGTCCAATCCACCATCTTCAATGCCCGGAAATAGGGACCCACGGAGCTCGACACTTGGGACACGCTCTCGCCCGGCCATTGGGCTCGACGCTGTCAAGCCAGGCATTGATACACTCCGAGTGGTAATTCTGCTTGCATAGTGCCGGGCATGGGGTCACATCCTGGATTTTCTCGTCCATGGCTAGAAAGCAGATCGGACACTCCGCCTCCTCGTCAATATGTTTAGGCCACGGCGCGCTACACCGGGGACAAGGCATGTTTTGATTGGCATACGTCTCGCGGCACTGGTCGACCCAGCGTTCCGCACAAGCCTCGTGAAGCCACGCTCCACATTGCTGGGGACAGCAGAACTCGTAGTCCACGATGGGCTTTCCACAGACCGCGCAATTCTCTTGAAAGATGTCCTGCCAGCACATCGGACACGGACAGGGCTCTTGGTTCTCGGAACTTCTGGGGGTGCGCCAGTCTGAGACACAGTTGTCATGATACAGTGTGCCACATCCGCCGGGGCACGAGAACCCGTCCTTGTGCATGTGTTTGTGACAGATCAGACAGCAGTCGTCCTTGATCTTGAGGTTGTCCAAGGCTGCGTTGATGTTGTGGTAGGGAGGCGGCCGGTCTGCGTTGGTGGTGCTTGCATACACTGGAACGCCCCCGGAGACATCACTGGACAACATGGAGTCTGGATCGGCGTCTTCACTGTCAGAGTCTGGATCGGAGGCTTCATCGTGACTCAAGAATTCCACGTCGCTGCCGAGTTCGTCCCAGTCCACGACTTTGGATCCCGCGGCACCATGGGTGCTGAAGCCAGCGCTGAAGCCGCTTTCATACCCACTCTCGTTTGGTACGGGGCAGATCTGAACCCGGGCTTCAAGACTGGACTTGCAGGCACCAGCGGTGCTGAAGGTAGCGCTGAACCCGCTTCCACCACAGTTCTCATTGATTACGGGGGAGAGGGTCTGAGCCCGGTCCGTGACTTTTGACCCGCAGACAGCAGCGGTGCTGGAGGTAGCGCTGAATCCACTGTTCCCTGAATCCTCGCTGCCTACGGAGGAAGGCTGATCCGGGGCTTGAAGGGCACCCGACATCAGAGGCTCAGAGGACCCGGCACGAGCGCTTGACCCTGTAGCTTGACGAGATGAAGCGATAGAGCTTGACAACTTTCGTCCATAGATTTTCGAGGGGCCTGCGTGGGTACGCCCAACCGCCGAAGAGGTGGGCACATTCCTCACCTGAGACCCCGAAGAGACGGGCTTGGGCGGATTGGCCGGGGTGTGAGCATAAACCCGATGCCCTCCCTGGCCCTCTCTTTCCTGTTTCCCTGCTTGATGTCCCTCTGCGGTGCGAACTGGTTGTTTCCCTTTGGCGATCGATGAAGGCTCTTGCCGACGGTCTGAGTTGTCCTTTGCACGACTGCTCACGGTGGACTTGCGATGGTCATGACCGCGCTTTCCAGCTAACCATCCGAGAAAGCCTCCCGCTGGGGCTGGGGCACGAGGACCTTCAGCGGACTTGTTCTTGGAGGGGCTTTTTGGGTGTTTCTCGGGCATGATGATGGTGGTGGTGGTGGTGGTGGTGGCGAGATGTCAAACATGCGTGTCTCAAGCTATCCATGTTATTTCTGAACCCCAAGCACGACCTTTATACTGGAACCACAAAGATTTGACGAAAGCACCACGAACAAAGCGGCTCACTCCATCGGAGAAGACCACTATGCGTATCGACGAGCTCCATCATGACTGAAAGAGGACGAGCAAGCAAGCAAGTGGAATGTGCCGGCTGGTGAGGACAGAACCCACCCACTCGTTGCCCCCGAGCCTTTGTATAAATACATCGGTTTGTTCTCTTATGGAATAGCCCTGAGAGAACTTCCCCCAATACTCCACACATATTGGCACCCTTCTTTCAACCTTGAACAAACCACGCAGTATGGCTCAACGTCTAGTCCCCGACATCGACGAGACCTTGCCCGTCCACGACGCCGAAGCCCTGGACCACCAGGCCCTGTCGCTCGTCATGGACCGGGCCTTCAATCGCATGGGCCACTGGTATTCGCACCTCATCTACACCTACGACTACCAGGTGAACATCCTCCAGACCAATTGGTCGGATCCAGGGCTGCGTCACACCGTCCTCGACCTAGTGACGCGCTCGCGAAATCATGGCCTCGAGGTGCTACATGGGGACATCCAGGATTGGGCCGCGGTCTTGTATCGAATGGAGCGCGCGCTCGCCGGCATCTTGACGGAGCTCCTTCTGAACCACGTTACCGATGAGGAGCGCGAGGATCCGCTCATGTGCCGGTTCCGTGAGGTGTTCGCTACTGGCAACGTCACGGCGGGCACCTCCTTTGCCACCTCCTCCACCTCCTCGGTCGATATGGAGATCCTGCGCCAGTTGGAGGACATCGGTGAGCAGGAACGCGCCCGGCATCGCCGCCGGGCTCGCGCGACGAACCTGATGATGTGCATTGCGCTGGCCAAGCCCATCCAGATCCTGCGCTTGATGATTCCCCATCCCGCCAAGACCATGATGGAGCTCTGGAGCAATCCGTTCGAGTATCCGGCGTGGCAGAACCACTGGCCGTGGGGTGGGGATAGTTTCTTCCCCCCCAGGGACCCGGTGCCACCCCCCACGGAGGCGGATGCTGCCCCCGTAGCTAGCCAGCGAGCGATCGGGCCGGATGACATATGTCCCATCTGTCGGGGCGAGTTCCAGACCGAAGACCAGGAGGCGGCGTTGCCCGTCGTCTGGTGTGCGCGCTGCGGGAATAACTTCCACGGCGCCTGTCTGTCGACCTGGCTGGACGGCGCGGGCTCGTGCCCAATGTGTTTTTGCTTGTGGCAGACGGGGCGGACTGGGTAGATTGAAGTTCAGTCGGCCTGCCTTACGCAGGATCTTCTTATCGAAATAGAATCGATTTCTAAGGTTATTATTATCCCATCGCTTTTCTTTCCCCCTAGCTCTGTATCGCGAACCCGGTGATCCGGTATTGCATCTCTCACTGTGTCAACCAGGATCTTCCAGACCGTTCATTAGACCAGAACGCCAAACCACACCCAGTTGCTGATTGCTGTCCAGCTAAATCAAAGGCTTCCTCCCATAGGCAACCTTACTATATGATTATCAGCCCGGGCTTTCCCCACTCCAAACCACAGCACTTACATCTTAGTATACGAATGCAAGGACCGATCCTTCAACTGCTGGCGCACCAAGCCTTGCATGAGCTTCGTCCGTTCCTGACTCCAGCCCAACACCTGCGTACACAGCCGCAGGCCATACGCCTCGACGGCCTTCTCGACCATGGCGGCCTGCACGCGCCCGATCTCGCGCAGCCGGGGG
Source organism: Aspergillus fijiensis CBS 313.89 (assembly GCF_003184825.1). Classification (NCBI taxonomy): domain Eukaryota; kingdom Fungi; phylum Ascomycota; class Eurotiomycetes; order Eurotiales; family Aspergillaceae; genus Aspergillus; species Aspergillus fijiensis. The sequence continues at coordinate 74,392 of NW_024469077.1, read as the reverse complement.
TCCTGCGGCCACGGCGAGAAGGGCAGGATGTAGGTCTGCTCGTGCACGTCCTCGAAGCCGTGCGCGATCAGCCACGGCTTCAGGTCGATGTAGATGTTCAGCTCCCGGCCGATCATGTGCGCCGCGTCGTTCAGCGACATCAGGTACTCCATCAGCGGCGAGTCCATCCTGAGCGTGCCGTCGTCGCTCCACGCCCAGACGGCGCTCTCTTGGAGTTCGAGGTATCCACCTGGTTTGAGGTGGTCGTAGGCTTGTCGGATCAGGCGGTGCCAGTCGACGACGCAGCTGTTGAGGGGTGGTTAGTGTAGGGGTTGAGGTTGGGTGAGGGGGAGAGGACGGAGGAGAGGGAGAGGGCGGGCACAGTACCCTGCTAGGTTGCGGGAGTGGATGAAGTCGTAGGCATTCATCTTCTCGAGCCAGTCGGATTCGTAATCGTCGACGAAGAAATCCACGTTGGGGGGCACCCAGGCGGGCTGGATGGGGCTGAGATCATTGCCCACTACGACGGCACCGGGGTACTGGCTGGCGCACACTTAGTAGGTGTTGCTTGCGTAGACATGTGGCCTGAGGAGAGAGTCATACTCGGCGAAATCTATGGCCCAGTTGCCGGTCCCTGTGCCCAGGTCGAGCACTTTCTGGGGGTTCTTGATGGGGGCGTTGAACAACTCGCCCCCCATCAGCATGAGGTAGCTTGCCAATACCGGTCAGCTCATGCTGCAAGAGGGAGGTAGTGCAGGCTAAGGAAGCTCACATGTGATGGGTCTGGCAGTGTTAGTACTTGTTAGAGAGACGACAAGCAAGGGAAATAGATACCAAGTCCAGCCTTTCTTGTTCCTCTTCGTCATTCGGCATCCTGAGCTTGTTAATACTGTCCTATGCATCCCGAAGGGGTTGGATTACATGTAATTTCCCTACGGTCGCATACCCTCATTAGACCTTGGCACACTTGCTGTAAGAGGTTAACCTACCGAGCGAAAGCTGGCGTATCGACGACCATTCTCATACTGGTAGTCGAGGATACTGGAAGAGAGCGAATAGGAATCCATGAAGTCCTCATCATAGTCGCTGCGCATCGACTGCGGGAGGGGGCAAATGCAGAGTCAACAGTCAACCAAGGACCCAGAAACCAAGCATCACCCAGTGGACACTCCGGGCCGGGCCGCAGACACAAAACCTAACTTACCTCGGTGTCGGTAACAAAGTCTTCGTGCTCTGGAGGGGGACTCTCCGGCCCCAGAGGCGACAAAGGAGCGTGGGGCGGTTGGTGGCCGTGGGGCTCCGGGTCCTGTGCGTGCCCATAAGAGTTGCTCCCAGTGGGATGGGGGAACTGATGTTGCGGTTGCTGCTGTTCAGCGGTAGTCATGATGAGGGTAAAGATGTAAAGATGATGTGATTGAGGGTAAGTGAGAGGAAGAAGCAACAAGTGCGACTCTCCCCCTTAGAAATATGGGGAGAGAATCATGGGAACGCCATCCGACGAGCCGACGGAAATTGACAGGTGCAGATCGCAGGATTGCACCTGTCTCTCCCAGTCGATCCCCGTTTATCCCTCGTTCGATTGTGTGACCCGAGTGTCGTCATTGCGATGAGCCTATAGCAAGCAGCAAGAGGCAGGGATCGGGCAGCGCAAACGCCAAGAATGATCGCTTAGCTTCCTGCGTCAGCCTGTCATCAGATGCAGATCCCTACAGGTAGGGCCAGGAAGGGATGGAATGCGTGGGTCCAACGGTGCCAACCATTTAGTCATACAAAACGTGAGCTGTCATTCTCGCTAAGTCTGTTAGACAGCGCACTATTGAAGTCAAAGTGGGCTGGCACGCTTAGCTGTCCCACTGCGGTTAGGGCACTCCAGGCACTCAATCCAATATGAAGACACAACCAAAACTGCGGTCAACGCGTCCTATGCTATCGGTATATCTATATACAAAGCCAACATGGTCGTTTCCCTCCAATCCTGTCATCCTGTCACCCGGTCACCCGGTCACCCGCTCAGTGACGCTTGGGACGCGCCAGATGACGACGCATGGCATCCCGGCGCGTGGCGGCGGCTGAAATGGTGATGGTCTCTGAGATCCCGGCGGTGCAGACCGTGCCCGCAGCCACACTCTGGGACGCATCCCATTCCCCGTTGACGCAGCGCTGGAACGCACTGCCCCCGTTGCAGTACCAGTAGCCCTCCTGGCTGCAGGCGCCACTCAAAACCCCAGAGGTCGTCGACGAAGCCGAGCCCGAAGCCGCAGTGGCCACCGAAGTCGTGGCCGTCGTGGCAGGTTCACCAGAGGAACCCTCAGTAGCCGAGTTGTCGACTGAAGCACCAGCTTTGACTTGACCGGGCTGGAAGCTGATGTCGCTACCGGCGGTTGGCTGGGCAGAGATCGCGGTAGTCGCACTGGTCTCGGAAGGAGCCGAAGACGCGGTCGGAACAGCCTCCGCGGTCGTACTCACGATGGCGGCAGCGGTGGTGGCCTCAGCAGGGGTACCAGCAGAAGTGGTGGTGGTATCGGCAGCAGCGGCCGCGGTCGCAGTGCTACCAGCAGTGTACAGTGCGGGGCCGGGAATCGTATACGTGCTCAACGTGTTCCAGATGTCAACGTAGATCCCGGGGTCGGTCTCCTTGTACAGAGCAGTGCCCAGGGTGCCACTTGGGGTCGCTGTCTCGCTGCCCGTGACTTCCAGATTGATGCACTGGGGGTAGTTCTGGGCTCCGTCCAGGTTCTCGGCGCTGTGTAGGGCAATGATCTCGTGTCGCAAAACATAGTATCCCGGGGCAATATCGCTGGGGATTGTGATGTTGCGGCTGTAGCTATCTTCAATGAGCTCATCGGTCGCCCAAGTTCCAGGCACGTCCGTGTCATCGATCAGGCCGCCCGCATCGATCTTGAAGAATTCCAGGGTGGTCTTGTCCACATCAGCACAAGAACCGTGGCAATTGGCCATATACGTGATGACGGGGCCGTGATGGTCGGTAGGCCAGGTGTTCCAGGTCATCTGCACCCAGCCTCCGGGCGCGACAGGGGCCGACAACGCGCCGGGCGCAGACCCCTTGTGGCAGATGATGTTCACGCTCTCGTAGTCGGAGGGTGACACATAGCCATCATCCGTGGCATTGGTGGACCAGGCGATCAACTCGGGCGGGTCGGATTCGAAGTAATAAGTGTCGACCAAATACCCTCCATAGGTGGTACCGTCCACCTCGATGCTCGAGACATAGCCATGACCAGCGACCAGCGAGACCGAGCCCAGTAGAAGAGTGGCAATCTTGGAAAGAGACATATTGGCAGAAGCACCGCACAGCGGTGTGTTGGAGAGAAAGTAGAAAGAAAGGAAGGGACTTCAATCAATGAAGCCCAGAAAGGAACGAAGGAGCGACTGAGGAAAGGAAAGACAGTTTTGCTGGATAACCCTCCGATGCCAGAGGAGGGAATTCGCGTCTATTTAAGCATGTGGGAGGCATGATGTCGGATTGGAGATGACGAGGGTCGACAAAGAATTGAGCATCCCAAGCGAGATAGGCAAACCTTGTGCCTGGTGGCAACCGAGGCGAATGAGCCAGTGGTTTGGGGTCTTGAGCAGCCGGGAAGGTTCAAGGCTGTCTAGTTTGTCTCACCAATTCTGAGACAGACCAGACTCCTTCGTTACTTGACGCTGTGGTGGGCCTGCGGAAACACGCCATCAGGACGCCAGTGGCTTTAGCGAGATTGAGGTGGGGCCTCGGTGTCGGCGGAATGGGCACTCAGAGGACGAGGGAGAAGAGTTGCGAAGGTATGGAAAGATGTGGAAAAAATGAGGGAGAAGGGAACAAAAATATTAAGATTATTTGGCAGGATGTGTGATACATCGTGATGTTGATGTTGATGTTGATAAGGGATGGAGTACCTCCGCAGATGAAGAGGAGAGAGAGGACAGAGCACGTGATCATGGCTCGCGGGAACAAGGACCCGGAGCGGAAGAATCCCGTTCCGTCTGGTCACGTGCCCAGCTTCCCTGCTCACCGCAGTAGTTACCTTATAAGGTACATAGCTTCTCCCGCGTCCTCTGGTCCTTGTCTGGCAAGTAGTGATATCGCTAAAATAAATGAAAAGAAAAGAAACGGTGCTGTCATCTGCGATCATGCCTGTCTGGACAAATCGAGTCTCGTTTGCGTTTGTGGCGAGTGGATACCTGCCCGCCATCTAGCACAGGCACCCACACTTCACTTGCGGTGTGTGTATCATCTCCTCACATTAGCATCCAAGAAGAATGGTTTCGAATTTCTCAAGAGAGAAAAGCAGAAAAAGAAAAGGTCTTTGTGGCTCGTAGGTCAGACTCTTGGCTAGCCTCGCGTCTCTATACCATGCTTTGATCGAATTGATTTCAGAACTTGTTTACCTGTTCAGTATACAGTCCTATTCTTACTATTCTCCGGTCACCTACTTTTGGGAACCCTACTAATTGTCTCGTGCACAAGTCTCTGTTATCACACGCGATGCCATTTCAACATGAGTGAATTTGTTGGCAGATAGAAGGAGTAGTACTCATTCACCTTGACAGTCACGAAACAATATAGTACCCCGGCTCTCGTCGATAGCCGATCTGCGTTGAGAGCGATGATGTCTCTTGTTGGTCGTATATCATATTACCTTCGCTATTTTTTGGAATGTTTGGTATGTAACAAGTCATCCGAAACTGGAGGCAGGATTTATGCACAGCTGTCCGGTTATGTCTTCACTCTCCCCCCACAAACCGCAGTCGATGATCTCCTTCGCGGTCCACGATCGATGGTATTGAGTTCGTCGTCGTATGCTGGACCCAGAACCTTACTATATACTCATCGCCTTTCTGCCCAGTAGGCTCATTCGCTGGATGGGCTCGGATTCATACCGATATCAATCAGGGTTGTTCCGAGAGAGCGTTATCCGATACGAAGATAATCCTGATAAGCGCCACAAATGACGGCGAATCGACTGCTATCTCCCCCAGAATGTTATCGTTCGCGACCGCGACGCCCGCGCACTCGGAATGTACCGATTGCGCTATATGAACCCCAGACTGGGCCCCCTCAACATATCGACATGAAGTAGATCCGCTCATACCTTGCGACGTGCTGCGATGGAGGAATTATCGCCCCGCCCAAAGCCATACCCGTCGGTAACAACGAAAATGGGGAAGAGTGTTGAGTCCGTACAGGACCAGCAAGATGTGGAGGTCGGCGTGGTGGCAGCCCTGGCTCAGGAAGGGCCGGGCCTCAAGCGCAATTTCAACATGATCAGCATCATGGCCCTGGGGTTCAATACATCCAACAGTTGGATTGCTATTGCAGGAAGCTTGCCCCTGGCTATTGCAGGAGGTGGCACGGTGACCTTACTGTACGGTATCTTGGTGGTGTGCTTTGCAATGTCCTGCACTGGGCTCAGCCTGGCTGAGCTGGCAGCTGTGTATCCATCGGCCGGTGGCCAATATTACTTCACTTCCATGTTGGCTCCGGCCCAGCATCGCCGGTGGTTGTCCTACCTGTGTGGAATCATCGGTATCTGGTCATGGGTGGCCATCGCTGCTTCGCTGTCATTGATGATCACGGAGGGTATTATGGCTTTGGTTCTCACCTATCACCCTACCTTCCTTCCACAATCCTGGCATTACTTTCTTATGTATCAAGCGGTGCATATCATTGCCATGGCGTACAATATTGGGCTACTGTCCAAGACGGTCTGGGTCTATGACTGGGCCTGTGAGTATTCGACCCATTGCTCTTTGAAGGCAACATCTTAATGGCGATGACAGTCTACTTCTCCCTGGCCCTGTTTGTTATCACCACAATCGTCTGCCCCGCACGCTCGGCCGTTCATGCAGACTCGTCCACCGTCTGGGGTCATTTCGTCAACTCCTCAAATGGGTACTGGTCTAATGGAATTGTATTCCTGACCGGTCTGTCGACCCCGTCCTACATGCTCATCGGTCTGGACGCCACGATGCACATGGCAGACGAGTGTCTTGAACCAGCACGGACAATTCCGCGTGCCATCTTGTCCACAGTGGGCATTGGCTCTGTGGCTGCCTTCGCGTTTGCCTTGGCCATGTGCTACAGCGTGACCGACTTTGACAGTCTGGTTGATGCTGCCTCAGGGTAAGGCGGGATGCTTAATTTCAGCGTCTTTGTGCTAAGCTCAAATTTGACAGGTTCCCAATCTACGATCTATGGGCACAGGCAAGCCGATCGACAACCTGCGCGACGGTCTTCCTCGTCGTGATGATTTCGATCATGTTTGTTTCAGCTTGCGCGATTCATTCTACTGCCTCACGGTTGACCTGGTCGTTTGCATGCGACAACGGAATCTTCCTCTCGGGGTACTTGAAGCAGCTGGACCGCCGACACGGCGTTCCTCTGTACGCTCTAGGCCTCAATTTTATTGCCTGCTTCGTGATCGGATTCCTCTACCTCGCGTCTTCTTCCGGTAGGAAACCCCAAAGATCGTCGTGGCCCACGAGCCGGGTCGTGAGTACGAGACTGACTCATCTGCTCTAGTCTTCAATGCGTTTGTCGGAACTGCCAGCATTCTGTCGCAGATTTCCGTCACGCTACCAATCGCATTGCTCATCTGGCAGCGTCGGTCGGAGATCTACCTCCCCAGCGGACGCCACTTTGGTCTTTCGTCGGGACTGGGCTACTGTTGCAACATCGTCGCTGTGGTCTATACCATGATCGTCACGATCTTCCTCTGTTTCCCTACTTCCTTCCCGCTTACGGGTGGCGATATGAGTAAGTTTCCCCGGGGTTCTTGTCCTCACTGGTCTGATTACTGAGTACATTGTACATTGAACATTAGACTATACCGCTCCGGTCCTCGGGGTAATCGCAATCCTAACCGGGCTGAATTGGGTATTCTATGCGCGTAGTCGATACGAGGGTGCTCACGTGGGGTAGCGTACATCGCATCGGTGGACTTTTCCTAGATAATGAACTTATGACGCTGGCGTTGAATTCACTCGGAAAAGCTTGTGCGGTGCTTCTTATTCCACGTAGATTAGAGAGGGTGGGCTTTGCCCACCGGGGGTCCGGAATGTCCTTCGGAACGGTTCCTATCGACTACCGTTTCAGATAAGATAAGATTGAGGGGTGAGGGGGGCGTAAGTTACCTATACCTATACGGATACTGCTACTATCGTAGACAGAGTCAGCCAGCCTTCAAGTCAGCACCAAGATTCAAACTACTTGACCGGACATAAGACTCACGCTCCTCCTGTCTTGGGACTCGAGTATATATTGGCTCCATTTGATCATCTGGAATGAGTTAGATGAAAGGGTCGGGAGAGGCTCTTCCGTATGTTGAGTTGAGTATTTGTGAATAAGTTGACCAGTACACCAAGCTCCTCAAAGTCTCAGACATTCAGCTCTAACTGGAGCTATATGTCCTGGATCCATGATCTGATAAGGGCTTCTTGAATTCGGGTGTCAATCGGATTGTTTCGGCAGGTCGGCTGCTGCCGGTTTGGAGCCCCGCAAAACCTGCAAATAAGGATCGCCGAAATATCCCCGTTCTCGGATCCGACAGCCCTGCCTTTGCCTGGAAATTGCAGCATTGCAGCATTGCAGCATTGTAGCAAGTTGCCCGATTATGCAATATGGACCGAATACTAGTGATTTATTTGGTCTGACTCTTTCCTTCCTTTCTCCCCTTCGTTCAGCGTCCAAATCTCTTACCGCTCAATCTCCCCTCCACCACATCTATTCACTCATTTAACCTGCCACTCAAACCGCGGTTCTTCGGCCTATAAACTATTCAAAGTACACACTCATTCTTTTCTCCTCTGTTCAGCTCTATACACTGAAGGTAGGGTCCAACCAGTATTCCCAGCAATACGAAATCTTACTAATCCTCGTGGCAGACACCATGCTCATCACCCGCGGATTCTCCCTAACGAACTTCGTCATCGCCAGCTCGGCCCTCTGCTTTCAAGTCTTCGTCCTTTATCCCTGGCACCACAAGCTCGAGGACGACTTCAAGGAGCTCAAGAAGGAGCACTTGCGTCTGTTGCAGGAGAATGAGGATAGCCGGGTGAAAGAGCTGAAGAGTATCAAGGAGCACCTCGGTCTTCTCCATCAGAAGGCTCAAGTGTGAGCGACATTGTGAGGCATAGTACGGGCACTTTCGAATGATTCATGCATTACATCAGCGGGATAGAGATAGACTGCATGCATAGAGGAGGACGCGGGATTGTATATACTGCGCGCCTGAATCGAACGTCTTCTTGCTCTTTTGCTCGACGGACACCTCCAGATAAAATTGGGTGCAACATACAGTGACTCGGGATCCTAACGGTTATGATCCACTGGAAAAGACCAATCGTGCCAGAACGATATCACATCCAAGCAGGAAACACCATGATTGTCACATTCTGATTAGCTTGCTAACTTGAATACGAATTTCAAACAAGTTCTCGCCTCAACACTACCCCTCTTAGGCTATCAGGCCGATACATTGACAGCTGCGTTGGCAGGGCCCGTGACAGCCGCGTTAGCAGCCGCCTCCAGAGCGTCCCTCGCCGTCCCAGCTGCAGCTCTGTCGGCAGCCTCATTGGCAGCCCCATTGAGGGTGCCTTTGAGACCCCTCACATTGCGATCCGCCCGCACAAACGCCTTGTAGCTGGGAAACAGCCCCTGGGGATCATAATTTTCCCGGACGTGCAGGAACTTCTGCAAAGCCGTGTCGGTGATCACCCGCGCCTAGACTTGTGTAAGTATCGCATATCAATCGGTGGGAGACAAACGTACGTTGACCTCCTCCCAGTTCGGATCCAGATCCACGACAAACATCCCCACGGCAACAGACAGAGCCCGCTCATACCGTTCTCGGATATGCTGGCGGAGACCGGACTCGCGCTTGGGGTCCGTCCAAATAGTCGCCGTCATCAGATACAGATCCTGGGGCAGGCTCATCACCATCTCGTTCTCGTCGGGCCGCTGGTCGCAGTGGTAGATGTATACGTTGGATTGCCGGGTGGGCAGATCTAGCAGGGCGGGTTTCATGGTTTCCAGCAACTGACCTTTGTTAGTGCATACTCCGATGGAGCCTGTGAGAGAGAGCAGGAGAAGAAGAAGAAGAATATAAGAAGACTCAAGGCCAACTCACCCGAGGTAGCGAGCAACCCGGATCGCTGAAGATACTATTGTTGTGGACGCGGGTGCCCGGCCCCGGACCGGCTTCTCCGGCCGCCAGAACTTCCTCGAAGGTGCACTTCTGGACGGGCTGTTTGTCGAGCATGAAGTCCTGCACCTCGTCGACTTGGTCGTAGGCACCGAGCATGGTCTGCGCTTCAGACTCTGTGTCAGCGTAGCAGTACAGCAGCAACGTGAGGTGCAAGCGGGCCCCCGGGGGGACCTCATCCCCGGTGGCGTCCACATCGTCCTGCGCGTACGCAATGGCCATGTTCAGATCCGTGTGCTCCTTGGGGGTGGCCCGACCGGCCTCGATGGCCCAGGTCAGCAGCGTCTCGTAGTTGTCGTGGTTGATCTCAAATTGCAGGGTCCGTTGCCAGGGATTCTTGGCGGGGATGGTCTTGCCCCAGAACCGCGTCACAACCCCAAAGAAGCCCAGTCCACTACCGCGTGCGGCCCAGAAGAGGTCGGGGTAGTGTTCGCGGTCCGCAAGGACCGTCTCCCCGGTGGGTAGGACGATCTCCATCCGGGTGACGAAGGTCGCGGCGGCACCAAGACTCCGCATGAAGAACCCTTGTCCGCCCCCGAGAAGATAGCCGGCCATGGCCACGGTCGGAGCATGGCCAATGGGAAAGAAGCGGCCGACTTCGCTCAGCTTCTCGGTTACCTCGCTGATGCGGCAGGACGGCCCAAAGGATATCTGCGTGGTGGCCTCGTCGTAGTCGACGCGTCGGTTGAGGTTGGTGGTGTCGATCAGGATGCCGTCTTGCACGAGATAAGGCGATTGCGCGGCGTGGCCCGATGACCGCACGCTCACGGTGGTTCCAAGCTCGGTGGCTCGATTCAGGGCTTTCTGTACGTCCGCTGGGCTCTCCACGAGATGGATCTCACGGGGATAGCGAGGGCCGGCCGCACTCGGGTTCATCTCGCGACATCGTTCGTACTCGGGGTCCCCGCGGACGAGAACCTTCGAGGAGTACTCGGGGTGTGTGATGTATTCAGGTGGTGCCATTGTGTTGAGATTGATCGGAACTCGATGCTGTTGAGATTGTATGGGGACTCGAACAGTAGCAGAATTGCAAGGCCATCTATATAGCTTCCCATCCCCATCCTTGACTCTTGACGTCACTGGATGAAGGTGGCTTGATGAAGGAGTGGTCAAATCCTATTTTGCAGCGTGTGTTCTGGTGTCTATACCAGACGCCATCAACTGGTCGGGAAGAGTAGTATCCATGGTTGGCAGGTTGCGGCATGTGCAGCATGCAAGGGTGAAACTGAAAGCTGGAGAAACTCTGGGATGACCAGGGAAATGGTGCCTTGAACCTGGAAGAACTTTGTCTGACACCGTGCTGGGCGGGCCCTTTTGACTGTCTGGAATGTCAGAGGCGTGCATGACGGTATCATCGAGGGGTTGTATGACGAAGGATGATGGTTTACAGTAACTTACACAGTAGGCGCCATGAGCAAGCAGTCAGGTGCTTTGCCCTGCGGCCAATTCTACTCTGCGATCAAACTATAGTAGTCCTTGATGAGATAATCTTCTCTGCGTGCTGAACATCAGTCATTTGTCCGAGCTGCCGCGATCCTGTCAGTTAGTCTTGGATATTCTCGCCGGATATGACTTCACTTTCCGTCAAGCTCGTCTCAGATGGGGACAATGCCGATGTTTATCTGGTGTACAGGATGAACACTTTGATTCTGCATGAGGTCCGACATCTAAGTTGTCAAGTACTTGAAAAGATGAAGCAGAAGAAAAAAAGAAGCTCAAGGATGGTTAACCTGATGCTCATTGGCAGCATAAGTTAGGGCTTGCAACATTCAGGAGTGCCGATGTCGGATGCGACCGAGGCAATTTGATTCTATTCTCGTCCCTGATGTCAACCATGATCTTCTTCATCTAGTCGCGGCTCCACTTGGCGAAAAAGTCCTGCATCAGTAGCCGAGTCTTTCCGTCACGCTTCCACCCAGAACCAAGGATCAAGGATTTATGACATATCATAATTTCCATTGCGACCCTTGCTACTGGCTGTTTGCTGGTGATGGCGAGCAAGCGACCGTCTCACGCAGTCCAGAGCTCCCCCGCAAGGCTTAATCAAATTCGGGATGGATGAAACCAGTCCTTGTCGGATGTCAACCTTACTCTGATGTCATCTCGCCCTGCTGACGTCTGCTAGAGGACGGGGGACCCGCTCGATGAAGCGGAAAGATGGTCAGTGGCTAACGATCTCAATCTCAGACATCGATCTAGAATTGAGTCCTGGTTGATCTGTGTCGGCCAGCTCGAAGCAAGGGCGCCTTTTTTGGTCTACCGATGACACTATTCGAGGGCTCGATCGATTCTCGACGATTATCACATGGCTTTCCAGGTGACTGGATTGATGATAATGCAATGCAAGGGTTATCTTTGACTGACAGTCTAGAAATCTTTCTTTTTCTGCGACCCGTCAGTCTTGAGCGGACTGCCACATGGTTGACTCGATCGGCATCAGGGGCTCGTGAAGATGGGGACAGGTCATAATGCGCCGGAGGCCTGAGCGAGAGATACTCATTATCTGTTCACCCGTCTCGTATTTTGGCCGCGATAGATATCTAAACTCAATTCAGATGTGTGATCGCTCATCCACATTCACCCCGTTGTCGGCCGGGAATGCTCGGCGAATGTAGCAGCTTTGCCGAAGCCGAACCTCCACAGCATGGAGAGCTTCAAACTCCGGTCGGCAGTAGGCAGTAAGTTATCTTGGAACTAATCGTAAAGGAGTCTTCTCCGGAGTACTGCTTGTTCTCCAACTGTACTGCCTCCGTGAAAACCAAGGAAAAGGGGGAAGACTAGGTCTTTTAGGTTTCCTTGCAGTCTGCCCCGGGATGGAGATACGAGGGCGAATGCACAAGTCACAATTCACAATCGCCAACAGATGCAGTTCGGCAAACGGGCGCTCCACCTTCCAAGCCTCACCTTCCCGGACTCATCCAGCGACTGCCGATCGAACCATGGGTCAAAGACTTCTCGAAGCTCTAGTTCTCAACTAGTGCTACTGCTCGGACATGAGTGTGCCTGAGGAACTGGGCCGGTCCGGCTCCGATGAACTTCGAAGGTTAATACAATAATACAGTCATAATATCATAAGAGACGGTGTTAAGAAGGCCCCCATTCAAGAGGGAAGGACTCTCAGACAGCGGTGCAGTGGAAACTAAGCTCGTTAGGGCATGCCCCGGCGTGTCGAGTTGCTGGGGACAATGGAGGACGTCCACCCTGTCGGCGAGGAATCCCGGCCATAAAAATTCTTTATTCCACCACGCCGCATCCACTCCTTGCTAAAAACGATTCGACAAGTGTCGAGGGGGATGCAATGATGCATCGCAATGGGGACTGGAAGGAGCGGTAAGATTAAAAAAGGAGAAGAAATGGCGACGATGAAGTGGGTCTCTTTCCCCCTTCCCGCCCCCTCCGTGAGAACTTGAGAAGCCACCGATCCTGCAGATCCACTTCCCAACCATTGCCGGACACAAATCTGGTGAGTGACAGATGTCAGAAGTCAAATTCATGGCATAACTGCAGTGGATTTCATAGGTGACTGTTTATTATTTCCCAAATCGCCGCCTTCATAACCCTATTTGGGACAGGCTGCTGGTGGTAGCCTAACACCAAGTGGATTTGCCCGGGGATTCACTTACACATCACATTTGCCATGCTCCGCTCACTACGGAGTACACTACTGCACGACAAAAAAAGAAATGATGAAGAGAATTGAAAGAAGACGGAGGACAGAAGAAAATGGCAAAAGAAGACGAAAATCTCGATTTCGGGGGGGGGCCCCGTTCATCGTAAATAGCAGATCGATCGCCCCCTTCTCGATGGACCACCTCGTAGTCAACTTGCTGTTTAAGTCGGTCTGGTCTGTCTGTCTTTCTTTGCTTTTCCTCCGATTAGACTGTCGATTTGCTGGTACTATTGATTGCAAGCAAGAACCCTAGTTCCCCATCTACACATCCAACCATGGTTCTGCAGGGCAAATCATCCAACGTCCCCCGGCATGTTGATCGGAAAGCCCTCTATACCGATCTTGGGGCACGAGTCCACTACTTGCAGCAGTTTCTAGAGTTCAGTGAGGGTCAGTGCTGTCTGGGTCCAATTGCCACTTGAATGGTCCTCCGTTACTAACGAACATCTTGAATAGATGATGTCGCCGCTCTCAACAAGGGATCCAAGTACATCAAGGCGCTGGCGCCTACCCTGGTCGATAAAGTATATGCGAAGCTCCTCGAGAACGATATCACCGCTCGCGTCTTTCGCACACGCGACACATCCCTGGAAGATGAGGAGGAAACCACCTATCCCACCTTCGATAGCGCCTACATTCAGCGCCGCCGGATGTTCCTGCGCTGGTACATGACCAAGCTCTGCTCGGACCCTACCAAGCCGGAATTCTACGAGTACCTGAACAAAGTCGGGTAGGTGAATCCGTCCCCACGGCTGTCTGGCCCCTCGAAACCCCTGCTAACTCCTATATCAGGCGGATGCACATTGGCAAAGACCGCATGCTCGCCTTCCACGTCGAATATATCCACATCGGCGTGTGTCTCGGGTACATCCAGGATATCATCCTCGAGGCAGTCTTCAGTCACCCACAGCTCACGCTCGCCTTCAAGTTGGCGCTGGTCAAGGCATTGAGCAAGGTGATCTGGATTCAGAATGATCTCTTCGCCCGCTGGCAGGTCCGCGACGGCGAGGAGTTCGCGGAGGACGAGACTGAGTCGGTTCACGAAAACAAGGAGCAGCATCACGATGATTCGGCCTCGTACATCACTCGCTCCAACACCCAGCTCTCCGAGGCCCCGAGTAGTATCTTCTCCGATACCCGGTCAGTTGACACGACCGCCAGCCATTTCACCGCCACAATGCACGCCCCAAGCTCATCGCACTCCTCGCACTCGGCCTGCCCGTTCTCGGGCGGATTCAAGCAGTCCTTCGAAACGAAGGTCTGGTCAGGGCCAGACGGGAAAAGAGGTCACTGACTGGCCTCCGTTGTGGCATTGATGAATTTCCTTTTTGGCTTAGGTATAGGTATATAGGGATAGAGGGATTAGAGGTGTAGGAACATGTGGGATTCTTGGGAGGGTTGTGGGGGTGTCGGGATTTTGGGAAAAGACTTGGGTTTGGTGTTTGGTCCGGTTGATTGCTTCATGGTTGTTTGATTCCGCTGTTTTGATTCCCCTGGCTCTGCAGATTGAACCGTTGTTTTTTGTCTTTTACCTTGAGAGATTAAACGTGACTTGTATTGAGTAGTACTTCATACTTTGTGTCAGGCATTAACCGGGCACGCCTTGCCCCGGCATCGGAATAAAGATATATCATCCTCCGCATTTAAGACTGGACATCCACACCACAACTCTGTCACAGCGATATATCCTTGCATAAACCCGATACACATAACAGAAGGCAACCAGAATTGTGGCATCGGATTGACAGAGAAAGTGTCCAGATCGACTCTATAATGGAAGCAGCACCCGTGGACCGGGCTTTTACTCTACAGACCCGATGAAGGTACATGCCACGCAATTTTTCGACTGACGTGTCCCGACAAAGCTGAGGTAGCTACGGACAACACCAAGCTTGCCGTCAACTTGGAAGGGTAAGACCGAGCAACGCGAAAAACCCTGTGGAGGCGGTCACCAGAAGACCATCCGTCGTATTTGCCTACGAACTATTCCCATCCCACCCCTCTACAATCAAGCAGATTCCACCCGCTTATGGCCAGATATTTGTGCCTCGTTGCAGACAAAGTCGTTTGCCAAAGTAGCCCGTGATAAGATATTGGGGGGGGGGGGGGGTTATGCAAGCGTGGGTGAATCGGGTCGGCAAACGGCCGGTCGGACTTTCCAGAGTGAAGAACCTTCGAAGGCTTTCATCACAAGGCTGCTCGAGGGGATAGGAAGACGGCGCTTTCCGATCAAAAGAGACATGTTACTCCTGCTTCGATCACGTTCGTCTCAAAGCTCCATTTGCAACGAGCGGATCTCGTGGAACATGTTGGAACATGGCGGAGGGTCGGAGGAACTTGAAAGTTGGTGATGAGATTGATCTAGAGCATCCAGACAGGGGGCATAGGAACGAGATGACCTAGAAATTAGCATTCGAAAGTAATAACGCGCTGTCCGCTTGCAAGAGCATCCCAGGGTTGGTGGAGAAGGGAATGAGAGCCCAAAGTGTCATGGCACAAGCCTCCATGTAACTCTGTCAGTTGTGTTCGAGCAAGAAAGTAGAGCTTCTACCTGTTCAGGTGACAAGAAGAGAGATAATGAGCCTGATTATGTCAAGAATGGTGAATGTTTAGTCGTCTCGAGTGTTAGAGAGATTGGTGTTAAGTGGTTGATTGTGGTGGGAAAAAGAGAAATGGCTGTGATCGACTGCCCGACCGTGAAGGTCACGTGTGTGGATGTCTTGTTGCCTTGCTGCCTGCCGCCCGGCCACCCGTTACTGCCCAAGGCCGTTTATGAAGGGCTTAATCAGATTGTATCTAGTCCAGAAGATGGAGGGATTATAGAAGGTAAGGTAAACAATACATTTGATTATATCTCTATCATTACCTACGAAGAGATTATGGCTTTGATTTTTATGTTTAATCTTTTTATCCAACAGCTTACAGATCAGATGTTGAAGTTGAGAAGCAGCTTTGATTTTGAAATATAATTATCTAAATCATCACTAAAAAAACACTGTTCCAATCTGCATGATCTATACAAATAGCTATCTAGTTATATTATTCTACTGTAACATTTATCTGTTTTTCTTTCTTCTTCTCTGACCCATACTTTATAAGCTCTGCCCAATGCTGGAGCTCTAATGAGTTCCCTCTTCAGAGAATGAACAAAGAGACAATTACAAAAGTAAATCATCAGTAGCCAAAGATATTGGCTAGCTGGCTGAACAAACGCTGTCCTGCAGTATTAGCTAGCGAAATTATATCCGCCGGCTGACTTTAAACGCAGTTTACAATAATAATAATCTATACCTAGTCAAAGAAAACATATTCATTACCTAAATATAGTTTCCACCCATGTTCAGTTCCCACGATTTGCGAGAAGCTACGGATGAAGATGAATGCACGGGAACAAATGAGGGTGGCGATGTGGTTCGTTCTTGCAGTGGTGTCTGCTGAATTCTTCGTTGTGGTTCTCTGGTGATCAAGCCCAAAATCATTTATTCCTCGGCTGATTTATGTTTCTATCCAAGCTATGCTGCAAGGTTCTTGTGGCTCCGTCTTCTCCTTCTGCTGAGCAAATAACATTGAGAAAATCCAGGAGTGGCTCCCGCCCTTTTAAACATTGATCCTCCCCACATGCAGCCCTCCCGTGATGGCAATGTCACTGGCAGTGGTATAGGCGGACGCATCACTGAGGAGGTAGACGACTGCGCCGGTCAGATCATTGAAATTGCCAATGCGCCCCAGCGGCGGTCCTTCGTCATAAATGCGGGAATCCTCCCGGCTTTTCTGGGTGCGAACTGCGCGCAACTGCTCCGAATCAATCAAGCCCGGGGAGATGGAGTTCACTCGGATGCCATGCGGCGCCATCTCTACCCCAAGGGCCTCGGTGAGCATGCGCACGGCTCCCTTGGAAGCATTGTATCCGGCCATTCGGTGCTTGGGGAGCACGGTGTGGGCGGTGATCGAGGCGACATGTACAATGCTGCCCGGTGTGCCCTGTTTGAGCAATTGCTTGGCAACTAACTGGGTGGTGAAAAAGGTGCCGAGAACCTGAGGGATGACTTTAGAGAGATGGAGACCAGTCGGAGGCAAGCCTGAACACAGACGAGACACACATACGTTGATTTCTTGGATTCTCGATACCTCCTTCCACGTCTGTTCAATGAAAGGTTTTTCGAGAGCGATTCCAGCACTAGTAAAGGCCCCGTCAATGGTCCCGAGGATTTCCACGGCCGTGTTGAAGCCTGCGACGAGACTATCTTCACTGGAAACATCGGTCGGGATGTAGGCTGTCTGGACGCCAAAGCGAGCCTGAAGAGTCTCAAACTCATCATCCGGGGTGTCTCGTATGTCGAGGACAGCTACACTTCCCCCATGTTCTGCGATTGCACGAACCACCGCGAAGCCAATGCCTTGCGCACCGCCCGTGACGATGTACTTGCGACCTTGAAGCTCAAAAAGCGGACGAATATCACGGAGAGGAACGGCTGCCATGGCGGATTTGGGAACACCGCCTGTCTCTAGTCCTGTGCCCCAGACCTGAACTTTTACATATGTCCATTTCTATTTACCTTACATATAGAGTACATATCGGAATAGCCTCCGGTCCGGGCGGGGGTGATCGGATTTTGCGGAAAGGGGGCCGGAATTGCTGCGAAACAAGCAACGGAGCGGGGCTACTGCCGTTGAAACCCTCAGACAACGTGTACAGTGGACGAACAGTAACACAAAAACCACCACATCACGTCTACCAATGCCTATGGAGTAGACGTACCGCTGGTAGGCTATGTACACCAGATGCCACAGAGCCTGCCATAGCGCTCATGAGTCTCTCCGCAACCCATTCCACCGTGGAGATGTCTCCAGCGTGATCCCGAAATTGTCCAACATTCTCATCACACTCTGATCCACAAGATCATCCAACCCCTGGGGCTTCGTATAAAAGGCAGGCACGGGAGGGAAGATCACGGCGCCCGCTCGTCGTAAGGCCAGCATGTTTTCTAGGTGGATCTCGCTCAACGGGGTTTCGCGTACCACCAGCATCAGTTTCCGGCCTTCCTTTAAACTGACGTCCGCGGCGCGAGCGATCAGATCCTCGCAATAGCCCATCCGCACGGCTGCTAAGGTCTTCACACTGCAGGGTACAACGATCATGCCATCGTGCAGAAAGGAACCGCTGGAGATCGGGGCGGCCAGATCCCGGGCGGAGTAGTTGTAGGTCGCGAGGGAGCGGAGATGCGCGTCGGGGACCTCGGTTTCGTACTTCATTGTGACGGATGCCCACTTGCTCAGGATGAGGTGCGTCTCGACTCCTAGTTGCTTGAGTTGTTCGAGGAGACGGATGGCGAAGACTGTGCCCGTTGCGCCGGTGATTCCGACCACAATGCGTTTAGGCTTAGAGGCCACGGATGGAGAATGCATAGCCCTTGCATGTTGTTTCCATGTAGGAATTGCTAACCGTCCAAGAAGTGGGCTGGACCAGGGACGGCAGAAGGCTCGCGACCGAGACATGGCCTGAAAGGGGAGGTGTAGCATGGTGAGCAGTCAGAATTGCCTCGCAGGGGAACTCAAAACCTGCCATCACCACTATATACGTGCACAGGACATGTATGGTCACTTAGGGGGCCGGAGTGCACAATAGGACAGGTGGTTTGGTGAAGGCCGGTCAAAGGCCGTTCACATTCCATCGGAAACCTTCCGATGAGTGGATACACCAGCATACTGGGAAATCACTGTAAGGTAGAAAGATATACCCGTGTAGTGTACCAGTCGGGTGACAAGTGCGCATATCCTCATCTAAAGCAATGCTCGCAGGACTCCAACACGATGTTTAGAATCTCAGCTACTCATGGCCGATGGACGTCCGCACATGGAAGCCAGCGCCACTATGTTCACCAGGCCACACCCCAAGGCACTGCCCCGGATTTCCGCTCGTTTCTCAACACACTACGCGCGGACGGCGATCTGGTGGATATTTACCAAGAAGTCGATCCTCATCTCGAGGTCGGGGCAATTGCTCGACGCGTGAGCGAGCGAAACGCCCAGGTGCCGTTATTCCACCAGGTCAAAGGCGCCCGCGATGGACTGTGGAGGATGACTTCGAATCTCCAGAGTCTATGTCAGTCCCCGACAGAGAGACTGGGACGCATCGCCCGAGGTATAGGGCTACCGCCGAGTGCGAGTTGGCGCGAGATCAACACCAAGCTCCTCCAAGCGAAGCGATCCTGCCCTTCAGTCGCCTCGTCTCCCGTGCTCTCGACCGGTCCATGCAAGGAAAACAAAATCTTTGGGGACCAGATCAATATGATGCAACTTCCTGCCCCTCTCCTGCACCAGGGGGACGGCGGGAGGTATGTACAGACCTATGGAATGCATATCCTTCAGTCCCCCGACGGTTCCTGGATCAACTGGTCCATCGCGCGCGCCATGATTAATGACCGGAACAAGCTGGTCGGCCTCTGCATTCCTCCGCAGCATAATTGGCAGATCAAGGAAATGTGGAGGAAACAAGGACATGCAGAGGTTCCTTGGGCTCTGGCTCTGGGAGTTCCCCCGGCCGCCATCATTGCCGCGGGTTTGCCCATCCCTGATGGCGTCTCAGAGTTGGATTATGTCAATGCCATCACCGGCTCCCCAATGGGTCTCGTGCGCTGTGAGACCAACGACCTTCTGGTCCCAGCAAGCTGTGAAATTGTCTTCGAAGGAACATTGTCTAACACCGAAACGGCCCTGGAGGGCCCCTTTGGCGAATACTTTGGCCATGGCTTCGAAGGCGAGAGCAGACAGATGCCAATATACCATGTAAACGCCATTACCCACCGGGGGAATGCCATTCTGCCTATATCGGTGCCTGGGGTCATAACGGACGAATCGGTGAGTCGGTTGCCTGCATGCGTCCGCAAAGGAGTAGCCTTCCTGACTGACGGCTCTCAGCACACTCTAGCTGCCTTGATGGTGCCAGAGATTCTAGATATCTGCCTGGAACACGGGCTCCCAATTTCCGATGCATTTGCACCGCTGGAGACCAACGCGACCTGGGTGTTCCTCCAAGTGAACTCGGAGCGACTCAGGTCCATGGGTACCAACGCACAGCAGCTATGCAGGTCTATCGGGCAGACAGTGTTCCAGGATAAACGCGCGTGGCTGGCCTCGCGACTGTTCCTGGTGGGAGATGACATTGACATCTACGATTTCCAGCAGACGATGTGGGCAGTGGCTTGTCGCTCACGCCCCGGTCAGGACGATTACGGGTTCGACGATGTGCCTGGCTTGCCCCTCGTGCCCTCGATGCGTGGTAGTCCACGCCCTTGTCGCGGGGGCAAAACCGTGACCAATTGTCTTCTCGAGTCGGAGTTCACGGCCGGTGGTCGTGATTGGCACAAGGTTGACTTTCAGCATGCTTATCCCAAGGATGTGCAGGAGCGCGTGTTGTCACGCTGGGGGGCAATGGGGCTGAAATAGCCACCCCGTTCGGGCACTCGACCGCCAACGTCGAGGTTCAGATTAGGGCTTTATATTTATCAGATTGCAAGCTAGTGTTTACCAGTCCGTCCAGAGTTCGAGTGTAATCTGTAACTACAGCCGCGAAACCAGCTCGGCAGCCTGCCAGGACTTGCTTAACCGGACCTCCAACACTGCCAGAACGCCCTTCTTCACGCTTTCCACTGCCTGGGGCAAGAGCTGTTCGAACTGCTCTGCATTGCCCGCAACCCCGGCCCAAGCATGGTGGCCTGCTGCGGCTTTGGCGATGCCGGCATAATCCGGGGTGGGACTGAACGAGATATTGAGATCCAGATTGTTCACCTGCGATCCTAACCCGGCGGGATGTACCAGCTCTAGTGAGTTGCGAGGAGCGTTCCATCCTAGTAGATAGTTGACCCCGTCATGTTAGCCACTCGAGCGACGATGGACGGGACAACCGTTTTAGTTACTTACCGTTGTTACTGAGAACTATGGTGAGAGTCGCCAGGTTGTACCGTCGAGCAATCCAGTAGACTGTCCCCGGAGCACCAAACATATACGTCCCATCCCCTACAATTTCGCACACAAACTTGCCTTTGCCATTCCCACCCAGCAAGTGATCGGACGCCAGCTTAACGCCCAGGGTAGCGCCCCCCGACCAGCCGAGTCCGCCAGCGCCGCAGTTGACCAGATGGCCCGGGGCATCCACCTGCAGCTGATTGGTGATGGGCATCGCATTGGTGACGGTCTCGAGGCACCAGATGGTATCCTGCGGTAATGTCTCGCGCAGACGGCGGCCGAGATAGTGGCTGTCGATTAGAGCTAGCGGATTCTCGAGGTCTGCAGCTGCGAGTGCGAGGGCGGCCAGCCGCTCATGGTGCGCGTTCTTGGTAGCTGCACCACGGTTGAGATACTCGGCTGATGCGAGGATAGGGGTAAAGCCCTCGTTGCTCGCGATGTACGACTGCAGTTGGCGGAAGGCGGTGGTTGCATCTGCCCGGTAGGTCTTCGAAGCATTGATGTACCACAGGTTGAGGTTGTTCTTCAGGGGGTCGATGTCGATGTGCACAATCTTGGCGTGCTGAGAGGGACGACAGAGAACGGGAATCCAGGGGACCGCCGCGTGAACGACTAGGATAAAGTCGGCCGTGGGAATGGCTTCGTGGGCTCCGATTCCCAATCCCAAGGATGCCGGATGGGTGAAGGGGAAGCTCACATCACTCCCCAGACAGTCCAAGACGCGCAACCCCGGCACCATGTCAACGAGGTCAACCAGCGCAGGCAATGCCTGATGATCTCTGCCCGAGTGCCCAACAATAATGAGAGGACGCTGAGCGTGAACCAGGAGGGTGGCAATCATCTCCACCCCGTTCTCTGGCAGCGCGGTGGGCGAAACGGCTCCCCAATGAGCCCGCTCAATCGTGTAGGGCTCAATCTTGGCTTCCAGCACCTCTCGCCCTGCCGTCAGATACACCGGTCCAGGCGGGTCGCTCGTCGCGAACTGCATCGCCCGACTTACCATCTGCTTGATATTCTTTCCCGTGCGGATCTCCCCGGTATACCGACAGTATTGCGAGACAATCTGGCGTTGCTCCTTAGCATCCTGCAACCAATGCACATACTCCGTTCGAGACCCGGACAGTTCGCCATCGATGGTGAAGGGCGAAAGGCCTGCGAAGATAAGAACCGGACAGTAGGCGGCAGAGGCATTGTGAACTGCACAGCCCAGAGCTTGAGTTCCAACATCAACATGCACGATGACCGCTTGGGGCTTGCCGGTTAGTCGAGCAAATCCATCGGCCATCGATAAAGCCACCATCTGGCCAATACAGTCAGTGGGATCTCACACGTACTTGGACAACTACGGCAGTCGTACTTCGTGTGGGCAGGTTATAATCTCAGGGAATCGACCTTTCCTGAACTTCTTCCCGTAGACGATCGCCTCCATGATGGCCGGGTGATCCGACCCCAGATTCACGAACACATATGAGACTCCGCCCTGTGACTCGGAGAAAGGTAGTTAGTAGGACACCTAGTACTCTTTTTCTTTTTCCCGGATTTAGCAAGATAGACCCTACCTCCCACAGAGCCTCGAGGAAAGCGGTAGCAGCAGTGTAGCTCCTGACCCCGCTCGGTTAGCCAGCTATCACTTATCGTTCGGTACAACGCCTTCGGCGATTGGGACAAACACTCACATTTTCAATCGAAGAACCGTAGGAACAGGGAATCTGTGACACTGTACTCCTTGAATCATCATATCTCATTCAGTTTTATATCTAATGCAGTGCTACATTGGCAAGCTACATCGTCCCCATCGGAAGAGATGCGGTGGCGCGTCAGTTCCGAACAGCGTCCGTCCCGCATCGGAAGCTGCATTCCGATCATCTATTACTTGGCTCTCGGCAATTGAACTGTAGAGATTGATATGATGATGACTGATGATTCTGAACAGAGAGAAGGAAGAGAGGGTGCAAAGCTACAGTCCGCCTGGGACAACCTTCCCATGCTTACAGCGCAACGCGCCACCTGGCTGCCGAGACGGTGATATCTTGATACAGAAAAAGAGCCAAAAGGAGGTGGACTAAGAAATCTGTGCCATCACATTTTCGCTCTCGCACCTTCAGCTGCGAGCTCTTCTGGAAGGCCATTTTTTGGTGGCAACAGGCGATCCAAATCGGCGGTGTTGATGTATCTAGGGCTGGCGTCTCGCAGGTTGGTCAATCCTACCAGCTGCATCGCCGTCTCGACTTCCTGTTTGAGGACTAAGAATGCATCATGACTGTTAGTACTGTCGACCAGTTCTTATTCTAGGTTTATCTACCTTCGATGGCATGAAGCACTCCCGGCTCCCCGTAGGTCAAGGCGTAGATGAACGGTCGACCCAGACCGACGGCCGAGGCTCCCAAACAAACGGCTTTAACGACATCAGACCCTCGTCGGAACCCTCCGTCTACCAGAACGACCATTTTCTCGAACGCCTCCAGGCAGTCACGGCGGATCTCAAGAAGGGTCAAGATGGATGGGGGCGCCGTGTCGGCGGCGCGGCCACCATGGTTACTGACCACAATGCCGTCGAGACCGTAACGCAGGGCAAGATGCGCATCTTCTGCCCGCTGAATTCCTTTTATCAGCAGCGGCAGTCCGGTAATGCTCCGAAGCCAGGGGATATCCTGCCAGTTGAGAGTAGGATCAATGAACGAGCTATTCGACTTGGCTAAGCCCGCATACACATTCATGGGTGGGGCCCCCAGCGGCTGCTGCTGGTTGATACTCACTACCAGGCCCCTGCCTCCCTCGGGCTTGAGCCGCTCATCGGCCTCTCGCTTGGACATCACGGGGAGATCGGCGGTGATCAGAAACCCCTTGACCTTCCCGGATGCCGTGGCCTGCCGTATCTGTGCTTCCGTTTTGCTCCGATCTCTGTTGATGTATACCTGCAGCCATGCCTGCTCCGGGGTCGCATCAAGGATCTCGGCGAGGGAATGGGAGGCGGTGGTAGCGATGCATTGCACAATTCCGGCCTTATACGCTGCCCGTGCCAATGGAAGTTCACCCTCTCTACAGACACTCTTGGCCGCACCCACCGGCGCGATGTATACGGGCACCTTGAATTGACAGCCCAGCAACGTCCGGCGCGTGGTCACTGTCGAGATGTCGCGCATGATCGCCGGTCGCAGCCAGATCCGCTGCAGCATCGTCTGGTTGGCATCTCGCGTGAGATTGTCGTTGGCCGCACCGCTGTTGAACGCCCATGACTTGGGGCTTAGCTGGTCTCGGGCGACCTTTTCGAAGTCCTTGAGACTGAGAGCGTCGCTGAGAGGGGGCTTGCGAGGAGCCTGGGGCGAGCGTGTCGGGGCTGTCTCGGTCGCGACCGAGGTCAGCCAGCTCGGGGGAACGGTAGAGGTGTCCAACTCGCCGATGCAGGAGCCGTGGAGTTCGGTGGCGATCAGCGAGGAGGAATGGGCGTTATTGTACTCCACCGACGCATCTTTGCCGGCATGTTGGTAAATGACTGGGGTTCGGTTGTGTTAGAGGAGACAGGAGGATCAGGATGCTAGGCAGGTAGGGCTTCCTCACTCTGGGCTCCCCCCGGATGTGTCGGGGCAAATTCAGTCACGTCGTAGACTTTCCCATTGACTACAATCCAGATATCTGTCTCCAGACTATGGGTTTCCACTTCTTTTGCAGACACTATTCGGGAGAACATGTTGCAGAATTAACTCGTTTGAAATTCAGCCTGAACACAAATATTCTGGCTTGCCCTGGGTGCAGTGGGCGGCAGAAGCAGTAGTTATCTGTACTCGCTCGTATGATAAGCCCAATTCCGCATCCATCGGAACGGCTAAACCAATAACAGATATCATCAACCCGCTATATTCCTCTTTCCGCATGATTTTTAAAATACGAATTATCTTCTCGATCGTGTGGAAATGGGGGACCCGTAACCCAATAGTAGCTGACAGCGCAGTACAAAATAGGAACATCGACGAGTTCAATTCTCGGATCTACTCAAGGAGATAGGATGGCTACTGGTAGACTCAGATAGGCCGGATTCGGTTCGCAAATGAGGCCGAAGCAGCTTGTTTAACTCCGTCCAGATCGTGCCATCAAGGAGCTGATCCAGCGGTGGATCATTGTCCGAAGCCAGTGGCGCCCAATCGAACAACAGGTCCGCTTGATCTGACCCCCCATGATCAGCTCCCCGTGGCGATGGCAAGGTCCAATCGCTCAGGTCTCCTCCAGTGGGGTCCGCGAAGTTCGGAACCATGGAGCTCTCCGAGGTTTGCAGACTACTAGGGTTGACGGGCCCCTCAGTCGGCGCGGCAAAAATGCCGTCTATAGAGATGAATTGAAGACGAACCAAGATCCCGAGAATGTGCCGCAGACGGCAGTGGAGCTGAGCGCATGCTGGAGATAGTCCAGAGCAGGCGTCGGTTAGCTTCAGCACATTTTTGAGAGGGACGCAAACGTCGCGCGTGATGGAGCTTGACAGCCCGGTCTTGGACGTATTGTCAAGGGGGCCGCTGTAGGTGTAGATGATGCTGAGTAAGATCAAGGCTGCAGCGGAGGCGACGAATTGACTGAAAAGAGCGTGCAGCCGGCGATACAAATCGGTTTGTGCATCGAGCTGCTTCAGGATGGTGATAGTCTCTACAGCAGTGTCGATTGCCTGCGAGATGTGCGCCTGAGTGGGCTTGACGGGGCTGTTTTGGAAGAACAATGGTCGAAGCATGAGGATTCGGAGCTGATTGGCACGCAGACTCAGTATCGTTTGGATGAAATCGGAGGCTTTGTCAGAGTTTGAAGAGACTGAAGGGACTGGGGAGGAAAGAGACTGGAGTTTAGCGATTGCAGACTGTTGCCACCGGTCGATCTGATAATTAATAAATTGAAATTGTTCCTCCTCGTACAGGTCCGGATTCACAGGTAGACCCGCAGTTGCATTCACGATCTTCGAACTGATGACACAGTAGGACATCATCGCATTCAGATATTGCGTCTTGACCTATGCAGTAATAGTCAGAGTATCAGCACACTAACTTGAATTCTTCCCATGACAGGCTGGTGGGCATAACGTACGAGGTGTAGCTGTGCAGGGACCAATGACCCGTCGTCCATGTGACGGGGAAGCCCTAGAGCCGTGCTCCATTCATGGTCCAGCACAAAAATACTCCACATCAATGTTGTCGCCTTTACTTGCTCTCCCTCGTCACCAAAGGCTTTCTGTAGTGTCATCGGTCGGTGTAGGCCGAGCTCTAAAGCTAAGGAGGCGGCAACACCTCCAAGTCTCCACGCCATTCGTAGACTTCCAGAGAATAGGTGATAAACTGCCTGTTAATCAGTTTTAGTAAAGTCCAAATGTCCAACGACGGAGTGCAGGGAGGACCGACACCAAGCAGGACAAGGATCACGCCCCTCAGACTAATATGCTCAGAAACCAGAATGTGGTTTAGCTCATTTTCAACGCCCTCAAAGCAGCTTGCAATCAAATCGGTCCGCTGGATTTCTTCCATGCGCAATGCAATGGACAAAATGAGGCGGATCACGATCACGTCGTAAAGAGCTGGCTGATTTCTCAGCGACTGGCGAGTATCTGTCAGGCGAGCATAAAGCGCGTCCAGACGTGAGAGAATCACAGATATATCCACCACCGGATGAAGCAGCCCCACGGTGTTGGAATACGACACCACCAGTCTCCTAGCCTCAGTATGAGGGATCTCAAGGAAGACCCGAACTGACGTGTGCTCGGGTTGGATGTGGGCCTTGGATAAGGCAGCAGGACCATCGGTTCCACCCTCTCGTATGAGCCTCGTCCTTCCTTGTCGTTCGTCTTCTCGGTTGTAGAAGGCATCAAGGTGAGAGGCAGGCACTGCAGTAGGGTCCTGCAAATGAGCCAGCTTCAGACTGGCAAGCTCAAAGCTATAATCAGGGGATGTCAAGCCTTGATAACGAGGCGCCACTGTGGAAGGAGGAGAAACGACCATAGTGGTGACGAATCGGCGGCGCTTGGAGCCTGGCTCCAAGCACTCCTCGGAGGCCGGGGTGTCCGGAGTACGCTGCTTGCCCCTTGCTGCTGAGGCTCCGTGGTCTATTGATCCCTTCAAGGACTGAACTTCAGCCTGCAGGGACTCGACTACCTCACTCAAGCGATGGACCTGGCTGGAATCGAGGAGCCCGCTGTTAGTGCTCGTCTAGACTCCCACACGATCTGCCTATCTTTCTCTTCCTCTGGGCTTGAAAATACCTGCTCACAGTACCCTGATAGTCCGGGGGGAAGTGACGAGCTACCGGCTCTAAGTCATATTGGCAGGTGACTCCGCGACTCTCACAGTGTTTGCACGGATCATCTCCACTACAGCGCTGTTTTCGTCGTTTACAAGTCAAGCAGGCGCGCTGGATATAAGGAGCACGCTTGTTGCGGCCGACTCTTTCCTGGTCCGCTCGGGCTGGACGAGTCTGTGACATTATGTGCGAGGTGATGGAAGGTTGCTGTGGGCAAAGGGACCGGAAGCGAGAGACCTGTTGCTTAAGGGGGGAGAAACAAAGGACAGGTTGTTATCGCAGATTTGGCCGTATGGGGGACGGTCAGTGCACCCCCGCATTTTGATGATAGGTACTGTACGTACAGTACTGGTAATGCTGCCAGCTTTACAGAACTGTAATCTATCTCACATGCCCCACTAAGCTACCATCTTGCCACGCAATGCTTGTCTTCAGTCGCCTCCCGGCTGGTGGAGTCAATGCAGTAATTCATTGACAAGAAAAGACCCAGCCCTTGACTTATCAATGGCTAATAGAGAATCAAGAAGTAATCTTAGACTATTTCTCAAGCCAGGATGCTAAACAATACGTTAGGCCTTAATGGAGATGGTGGTTTGGACTGAATATCACCCTTTGGCAAGCTAACCTGCCACGAATCCGACGAATCCGCCGATTCCGACAATTCCGACAATTCCGACTCATGATACATCCATCACTTACTCGCAGAGGATCGCCATCCCCCCTCCTCCAAAACCAGACGAGACGCTCTTATCAGCGCCAAACCGAGCAACTATTGCCAGGTCAGCCCATAGCCTATCCTCGGCAATGTCATTCTCTCCGAAGCTGGCAGGTTTATCCCCCTCCAGAGTCCCACGACAGGTCCCTCTCTGGATCAATGGGACCACTCGCACCACCGCAAAGGCCTTTCCTGTTCGCAGCACCCTTACCGAGAAAACCATCTACCAGTGCTCAAATGCATCAGTGGCGGATGCAGACGATGCTCTGGCCAGCGCTGTCATGGCATTCCCCTTGTGGGCGCAAACAAAACCCGCTGCTCGGCGGGACGTGTTTCTGACAGCGGCTGACCTGGTAGACAAACGACGAGAGAGATTGGAGAATACTCTCCGTGAGGAGCTAGGCACCAGCGCTGAATTTGCGCGCATGAACACAGCCACAGCTGCTGAAATGCTCCGTGATGCGGGCGGGCGGTTGGCCCACACGCTCACGGGGCAGATTCCACACCCCCAAAAGGCAGGGCAAAGTGCGCTGCTGTATCGCGCTCCGTATGGGGTGGTTCTGGGGATTGCACCCTGGAATGCACCCTACCTGCTCGGGGTGCGCGCTTGTCTCTACCCGATCGCAGCCGGCAATACGTGTCTGTTAAAGGGATCCGAATTGAGTCCCGGGTGTTTTCACCACATCGGCGAAATCTTTCACGATGCCGGCCTCCCCGCCGGGGTGCTCAACCTCTTGTATACCACTCGAGCGGACTCAGCTGTAGTGACGAACCACCTGATCCGTGCCCATCCTGTACGCAAAGTCAATTTCACCGGCAGTTCGGCCGTTGGGGCGCTCGTCGCGGCTGAGGCAGCGAAGTCATTGAAGCCTGCATTGATGGAGCTGGGGGGCAAGACCTCCGCTATTATTCTTGAGGATGCCGATATACGACTTGCCGCGCGCGAATGTATCAAGGGGGCCTTCATCAACTCAGGCCAGGCCTGCATGAGCACTGAGCGGATTCTTGTTGCTCGCAAGATCCTGGGGCCGTTTCGTCGGGCGCTGCTGGAAGAAGTCGCGCGTTGGAAGTCCGCCGCTGACACGCCGTGTATCTTGATCCAGCAAGCGGCAGTAGCCAGGAATCAAAGACTAGCCCAAGACGCGGTGTCCAAAGGAGCCAGTCTTCTGAGTGGTGGTCCGGATTCGAGCGAGAAGTTTCAACTACGCCTGCAACCCATGGTGCTGGAAGGCGTGGACAAGCGCATGGATATCTATTATGAAGAGAGCTTCGGTCCGTTGGTATCACTTTACACCGTGGACACTGAGGAGGAGGCGGTGGTTTTGGCCAATGATACCGAGTATGGCCTAAGCTGCTCGCTTTTTACCGCAGATCTTGCGAAGGGACTGAGGCTGGCACGTCGTATCGATAGCGGGTGAGTCTGTCTCGTCACTTTCGCTTCTCTCAAACCTATTTACTATTGATTAACCCGATGCAAACAGCGCCATCCATATCAATTCGATGAGCGTTCATGATGAGGCTGCCTTGCCACACGGAGGCCAAAAAAGTAGCGGCTGGGGCCGATTCAATGGGGAATGGGGGCTTCACGAATTTCTGCAGTCCAAGACAGTAACCTATCTAGACTAATAAACCCCTGTCCACTTTGAAGCATGTACTTTGAAGGTGCATATTTATGCAATTCATCGATCGTACCTTCCATAGACACCAATTTGACCTAGCTATGTTCTAACGAGAGAGTAGGGAATCGAGTCGCTCCAGCTGATGACACGGTGCCAGCAGGCAGGGATGTGATACCGCTGCAGCCAGCATAGAACAAGGGACTGACTAGTATCTTCCTGGTTGAGGGAGAACAGGTGGTTCTCGTCGGTCCAGCGCAGAACCGAAACGGAGGAGTAATTCGAAGATCCACCGCAACCATAGGTGCGTCCTCCAACGCAATAGGGTGAGAAGGAAATAATAGGTATTCTGTCTCCAATTGAGCTAAACTAAGAAACGCTTGCAAGACTAAAGAGCCTTAAAGGATATGAGTAAGTCAATGACAAACTAAGTTAGTCTTCACTGGCGAAATGTCATTTTGGCGAGGTGACCAATGTCCCTGCTTCCACTCCTCCACTACGTCTTGATAATCCCACGGCTTGTAGGGCTCAGTAAGTTCGGAAGTGGCCGACGATTTCCGATGGTGCTTCAATCCCAGGTCCTTCAGCAACAGATCGAAGTATGGGAGCGCGTCGAAGGCGAAATCGGCAACATCCTCTCCGTAGCCACAGGGATACCGCCATTTACCCCAGACGGAGTTGATCACTGCCTCGTGGACGACGGCGTGCTGGGTGGGGGGCATGCGGTCCAGTGCCCCGTCGAAGTAAGCGGAAATCCACAGTCCTTGCAGGCTTGCACAAATGGCTGTACTGGCCGAGGATATCATACCGGCAAAGGCCAGAGTGCGCCTTTCCCACAGGGCTGGGGGCACCATGAATCGGTAGAGTCGCCAAGGATTGGATTTCTGGCGTTTCGCGGCGCCCGATGTCCGAAGGCAAGGCTGCGACTTGAGACCTGGAAAGCGAGAGAGGATTTCATCATCGGCGAGGCAGAGGAGACGATCCATTTCGGTGGGATCGGAGACAGGCCGGCAATCGAGATCCACAAATTCTATAGCGGAGCCCTTTTTCCAGCCAGTAGCACAAACTATTGCATCTGCTTGGAGCGTCTCCCCAGTGCTCAGGTGTACATGGCGGGGCCCCAGCTCGGTAATATTCGCCGTATGGATGCAGATTTTGCCCTCCTTGACCAGATCAAAGATGCTGGTATCGAAATTGTGGATGGAGACACCCGAGCCTGTCCAATAAGCCGAGTACCACGGTTTCAGTGCGAGTAGCGAGGGGTGATGATGATCCTCATACCCGTTCGATTCAACAATATCCGCAGAAAGTATGGACCAGAAGTTGTTCACGAGAAGGTTCCCCAACTTGGTACCGTGCAGAAACGAGCGCACGGTCGAGTAGCCATCCTCATCTTGCCAAGGACTCGGAGAGAACCACGACAGGCAGCGCGTATGAAGTAGTTCCTCCATCTTTCTTTTGAAGGGGGTCACGAACGGCTTTGCCAGCCAGACAGGTCCATTTCCATCGGGCCGAATGATGAGGTCGACCTGCACACCAGCCTGCGTATATGCATAGCTCACGTCCAAGGCCGATTTAGCGCCCCCGACCACGACGACTCTTTTGCAGCTTGTCAATGTGCCTGCCTCGCGTTTGAAATCCTTAGCGTGGAAGACAGGACCGCGGAAGGTATCCTGGCCAGGGTATGAGGGCATATTAGGTAAAGAGGTGAGGCCGGTGGCCAGAATCAGTCGTTTAGTTTCGATTTCCGTCGTGGAGTTGGATGGGTCGTTCGAGCAGGCAACGTGAAGTCTCCACCCATCACCTTCTGACTGTGGCTGCACTGCTGTTACCCGTGTGTGGAATTGAACTCGATCAAAGACTCCAAAATGTTTGGCGTAGTCGGTCAGATAACGATGTAAAGTGGCAGCGGGGATGTGGCTGTCGGCCTTGACCCCATAGACGTCTTCCGACATGGGAAAGTCGGGGTATTCATAAGAGCCCACCATGTTATTCGACTTGAGTCCAGGGTAGAGTCTTTCCTGTCCCCATGTACCTCCACACGAGCCAGCTGATTCGAGGACTACAATGTGGTCCTGAGGGTGCAGCTGAATGTAGTGCTTCGCAGCAGACAAACCAAACCATCCTAAACAATACAACCAGGAGTTAGCAAACTAGGAACTTGGTCCCCCATCATGGGTGGAGATGGTGATTTAGAAAAGCCTACCTGCCCCAACGACAATGAGGTCAATATCTGGAGTTGTTCTAGTCATCTTGTTGGAGGTCGACGATGTGAGCTCCGAATAGTACGGTGCTCTCTGTAAGACATTTCCCCTAAATACCTGGATCGGACAATGCGACTCCCATGTTGCCGCGCACGAGTTGGTGGATAGGACTTCGAAAGGAAAGGCGGGAGAGGGGAAGGGTTCCGCAGATTCCGATGAATTGTTCAATGAATGAATATCCTGATGATCAGGGCGACGAATTGCAATGTCTCAGGTTTTCCGCATTCCGATTCACTATCCACCCTCTCACCCACATTGTCAATTCCGATAGTCTAGCCTGTCAGCAATGACAGCACTGTGGCCACTCAACATAGCTCAGCTTGAGACAAAACCCTTGTTCCGTGCTCCGCCTGAACCCTCAGTAACTTCCCAACTACTCCCTGCCTCGCCAAGCTACGTTACGATCATGTCTCAGCAGCAACCCAGATACACCACGACACCTGACTATGGCAGTGAGAAAGTCCTTTTCCGTGATTCACCGGCGTACGAACGATGCCGGTGCATGAACCCAACCGCCGAGACCCCAGATCGCTATCCTCGCGAGATCCATTTGGTGGAAACCGCCGCCGATGTGGCTGCGGGTCTCAAGCGGGCCTCTGAGCTCAAAACAACCGTGGGGATTCGATCATCGGGTCATATCATGAACCTAGGCAACCTCATCCAAGACGGAATCCTGATTGATACCGTCAACCTCAACCGCCACGTTGACTACAACCCTGTGACCCGTGAGATCTGCTTTGGACCATCTTCGCGCGTGGAGGAACTGGCCGCGGCATTGGGATCGGTTCAACGGTTTTTTCCGCACGGACATGCACCAACTGTCGGCTCAGGCGGTTTCATGCTCGCTGGGGGCCAAGGATGGTTTGTCCGCGGCTGGGGGGCAACCAGCCAGACCTGGATCGAGCGTTTTGAGGTTGTCGTCCCCGATGGGCGTGTGCTCATCGCCAGTCGTACTGAGAATCAAGACCTCTTCTGGGCAGCCCGTGGCTCAGGCTTGGGGTTCTTTGGCGTTATCACGCGCTTCTGGGGACGAACCATCCGTGCCTCCAAGATGTGGGAGCGCACCTTCAAGTTTGAGATTGATGATAATAGCTATGAGCCCCTAATGACCTGGACCATCGAGCGAGGTCGCCATACTCCCAAGTACGGAACCGATCTCAATATCACGATTGACTACCCGGAAAAGTACGATCCCCAATACGATTCCGACGAGATCCCGGCCGGCGCGAAATTGCATCTCAACCTCAATCTTTTATGCTATACTGACACCATTCTCGAAGCCCGGACGCTGATGAGTGCGTGGGATGCGATCCCCGACGCTGTCCGGGAACATCTGCTGGAAATGAAGCCTGTTCAGCGGAGAACCTTCGAGGAGGTCTTCGCCCGCAAACGCGGCTTCTTGGGAAACCATCGCCAAGACAAATGGCAGATCAACTCCATCATGAATGAACCAAGCTGTCCGGTAGGAAAGGTACGTGAAGACCCAGGGGTCCTCATTCAGCCGTACCCAGCTGACGGCTGTCCCTCCAGTTACTCGAGGCGATCAAGCCGGCCATGCTTGAGCTACCCACCCGGACCTCGAGTGTCTTCGCCTGTTTCTGTGACATTGTCCCAGATGAAAAAGATGCGGCCTTGAGCCTGCCGCAAGATTTGTATATCTCAACGATCACTGGCTCGGTCGAATCGCAATCAAAACCCGCCCTCTGGGATCACATGAGGGACCGCTACCAGCGAGCCTTCCACGTCGCTGTAGGACAGTATATCACCGAGATTGATATGAACAACGAGACTGCCAACGTACGTCTTTGTCTGGCTTTAGCCTGCATAGCTACAGAGACTAACCATCGCACACAGACTCGGGTTCTGAGTGATACCGCGCTCGCAAGATTCCTTAAGATCCGCGAGAAGTACGACCCACAAGGGCTTTTTCCGAACTACAAGGCCATCGTTAGAACTCACGCAAAGATGGATAAGCTAGACAGCCTTGCGAAGCTTTGAAGGGCTGGATTAGTCTTCTGTTATCCATCGTCCATTTGTTTCCTCTGATGTTGCAGAGTCGATGATCCGCTAAGAAGCGTATCGGGTTTGAAGTCAGGCTGATTTGGTGCTTGGCCATTCATCCCCGACATACCAGACACTAGGTCATAGTGAGCTTCCCTCCAGTGCCAATGAAGAAGAAGTCGGCCCCGATGTGCTATGCAGACAAGCATTGTAACGTAGCCCACTTCATTAGTATGCGGAATAGTGCAATCTATGAAAGCAACGCGCCTTGTGCATCTCGCTATCTTGCCCATCCATTAGAGACTAGACCAGGTCATTTTTAAGAATCCTGGCATCGTAATCTACTGACATTGCAGGTTGATAACTGGGCGTATGATTCCCGTATGGGGCGCTGCTCTTTAAACACAGTGACTCACGGCTCTTCCATGTATTCCCGCACCTTATACTCGAAGAGCTGGTTCGAAGGTACCGCCGTGTGATCTCGCAATTTCTCCGCCGTGGCTATTCCACACACTGGCACGCGGTACTCAACCCTCCGACCATCTGGCAGAGGACATGGGAAGGGCAAATAGTCCGGTATAAGTCCGAGTTGTGCAAGCACGGTACCTTGATCCCATGAAATATGTTCGTGATACAGTCGATCCCCACGGATATTCACTATTGCCGTGAAGGGGATTGCAGCGCGTTTCTGTGTTGGCGGCACTCCGGGCAGACTGCGTCCCGAAGATTAGTGATCGGTATTGGGGTAGACGTAGTGGACCTGGGAATAGAAACGTATTGGGGTAAGAGAGTGGAATTGAACGACTTACAGCCAATCCAGCTCCCGGTCATGGGTAAATTTAAAGATGAACTCGTCGATGACGCGGTCAATGCCGAGGCTTCGGCTGATCAGCTCTGTCTCGGTATCGGCGGAATTGTTGAAGATGAAGTTGTGCCGGTAGAAGTGAGTAAGAGATTCACGACCAATTCCGCCGGTAAGCTAGGGATATCAGTCTCTTTCCAGGTTCAGCCGTAGAGGCTTTCGCAGGAGAGATCAGTGTTCTCACCGTCGGAACATGATTCACGTATGGCTGAGCAACCATAGTACTCATGGTGTGCTCCACACTTCGGTCGGTGAATTCATAGAAAGTGTGCTCGTCCCAGATGGCCTCCAAATCAAAGTATGGGCCTGCCATCAAGGGCTTTAGGAAAGACAGACTGCGAGTATGAGAGATGGACTCCGGGCCATACAGAAAGTCGTCGGCGAAGGGCGTGGCAAACAAGAAGGATTTGGCGGTGGGGTAATAATACTCCCGGGAGGGCTGCCTGGTCTGGCGGCTCTGAGTCTTGGGTCTTGTGCCCGCAAGGTGGCAGAGAATCGGCTGGGCGGCTGGAGTACAGGCACTTGGGAGTTTAGATCCGGCCTCTCCATACATCACGATTGCGACGATGCTCGGGATACCAGGGATGGTGGTGGCCACGGAAGTCCACAATTGAGGGTCGTACACTTTGCCCCCGGGTCAGGAGTCGACCTCCTTGTTTCACGGGAGGGGAGATCGACGTACCGATTAAGCCTATCTTTCCATTGTCACAGTCCTTGCTAGCTACCAAAGCGTCCAAAGCGATGGTAAATGCATCGTGGCCACCGCCAGCCAAAGCTTGTTCTTGGACTTCAACCACCGAATATCCTTCCTCCGCCCATTTGATGAGGGGTGATGGCACTCCATCGATAATGTCC
Source organism: Aspergillus fijiensis CBS 313.89 (assembly GCF_003184825.1). Lineage (NCBI taxonomy): Eukaryota > Fungi > Ascomycota > Eurotiomycetes > Eurotiales > Aspergillaceae > Aspergillus > Aspergillus fijiensis. The sequence continues at coordinate 38,998 of NW_024469077.1, read as the reverse complement.
AGCGAGTGATCAGTGTTGGGCACCAGAAGAATCAACCCTGGACCATGTCCTCTCCGCGACAGAGGCAGCAAGAACGAGATCCCTGGGCCGAGCCGAGTGAGGTTAATGCTTGGGAGAGAAGCAAGCGGTTTGCTGATATCCCAATCTTCCATCTTGATGTTGAGGTGTAGCAGGGGTCGTCGAGCAGGTCCTTTAAGATACAAGGACTGGACAGTTTGCAAGACCGATTCCACAACTCGGCCATTCTATTGAATCGATATAGTCGAGCGGGGAGGGCCGGTGCTGGCCCTGACGGAAAAGCGGCGTCGGAATGTTCCGATGGGGATGTGGTTTTTGTTTTGGCATGACGGCGAAAGGACCCCAGCCGCTTCATCGTTCCGACTCCATCATCAGTGAAGATAGAGTCAGAGATGTGAATAGAGCTGTTGACATCGGGAAGTTGGGTGGGAGGAGCGGATTGCGAAGCTGCCGAGGACAGGACTTGACTGAGTGGGCGCGTCGGGCGGGTGCGGCGGGGGGGCTTGATCACGCAGTGGCAACGGGGTCTAAGGCTTGGGATTGTGAATGAAACGGGACGACCGCTTCGTTTTCCAAGATTAGACAACAAGCAGGGTGAGGGAGGGGGTGTATAGATAGACAGAAGCCGTGGTAGTCCAGCGGTTGTTGTTTGTACTGCACTGTTTATTTATCATTTGACCTATTGGAAATGTTTGTATGGTTGGAGCGAGTCAAATTGTTTAATTGAGATTGTTCCAGGGTCACGGGATCAATTCACGGAGAAGCTGACTCATCCGCTTGCTCTCTGCATAACTAGTTAACTAACTCACTCTTTCGTAATCCAACCCAATGCTGCAAGCTGCTCATCAACTCATCCGGTATATGAAATCACGCAACTGCTTTAATTACCATTGCGACCATTGCACCCCGCACGCTTAGATTATCCTGCAGGCACTTCATCTGCAGGAGCCGGCGGATGTCACCCTGAACTCCACCCCTAAAATATTGGCAACATTGGCTTCAATGCCCCTCGGGTTGGCACGCCATTGCCAAAGTATTCAGCACTGACCGGGTCACCAATGGGCTGCAATGCTTTTCTACATCTCTGATCTTCATATTCTCAGGATCAGCTTGGGACAGAGTTGGAACTCCGCGTATAGACCTTCGATGGAACGGAAGACATGGCGAGTATACCGTTGAGATGCGCAAGCATTAATTTCGGGGACGTCGGGGTCAAACCTCGCGTCAATGGAGCAATGGATGTGGTGATGATGTTGAAGGAGATGAAGTGCGCTAACCTCTGCGCTAAGGCGAGCGCCAAGACCCTGCATGGACAGTATTCACGGTCTTCAGCCTGCGGAACTCCTCAGGGCGCCGCGCTGGTCCACCGGAGTCCGATGCATGTCGACATATTCTACCGCATCGTTGCGATCGCGAATGGTCCTCAACTGGTGATTCTGGTCTACTCAAGACTCATCGTGCGATGACCAGGATACAATGAGGTGAAATGATGCGATGAGGGTGTCTTCGAAGATGAGGATGCGGATGGAGGATGGAGGGCTCGTTCTGAGAAGCATAAATACTTCGTGAATTGCCCTTTCGAGTGCTTCTTCTCCATCATCATCAGCCAGCTCTCTGCTCCATCGCGGAAATCTCTAGCTTCAATACTCCAACTTCCTCAATTACTCACCTCGAGTTTCTATCCAATCCATCAAGATGAAGTTCACCGCCGCTATTGCTGCTAGCATCCTCGCTGGTACCGTTGCTGCCATCCCCAACCGCGGCCTCGAAGCTCGTGTCAAGGCTCGCGCGTCTGGCACTCGAGGCTCTCGCCCTCTCGAGGCTGTCAACCGCCCCGCGACGGTCAAGAACCAGACCAACGTGGAGTACAGCTCCAACTGGTCTGGTGCCGTCCTGGAGAGCCCCCCCTCGGCTTCTGCGACCTACACGGCTGTGACTGGTACCTTTACTGTCCCCGAACCCACCGGCACTGGTAGCGGCGCTGCCTCCGCCTGGGTGGGCATTGACGGGGACACCTACGGCAATGCCATTCTTCAGACCGGGATCGACTTCACCCTCACCAATGGCCGCGCTTCCTATGATGCCTGGTACGAGTGGTACCCCGACTATGCCTATGACTTCAGCGGCAGCATCGACATCTCTGCCGGTGATGTCATCGTCGCCATCGTTGAGTCGTCCTCTTCTACCAGCGGGACTGCTATCATCGAGAACAAGAGCACTGGCCAGACTGTGACCAAGAAGCTGTCTGCTCCCTACTCCAGTGCCAAGCTCGGTGGTCAGAATGCTGAGTGGATCGTGGAAGGTAAGTCTGAGCCTGAGTGTTGATTTGACTGGCATGAATATCGCCGGTACTAATCCTATGCATAGACTTCGAGGAGAATGGCTCCCTGGTTAATTTGGTCGACTTCGGCACCGTGACCTTCACCGGCGCCGTTGCCCAGGCTGCTGGCGGCGAGAGCGTCGGCCTCGACGACGCCACCGTCATTGAGATCGAGCAATCCGGCAAGGTTGTGACTGATGTCACTATCAACAGCGACTCCTCGGTCACTGTCTCCTACGTCTAAGTCATCTCGATGACTTTCGTTGACGGATCACATGGCAGCAGGTGAACCTGCCTGTGCGAGCACAGTTGGCGGAGGACATGGGCAGCGGGTTCTGCAGTGCTGGGGATGGTGAAGCGGGTTCAAGAAAGGCAATTAGTGGCTCTCTAGATATGGGTGTGGCGGCTTCCGTCCGCAAGTGTATCTTTACAGGTCAATACGAGACACGATAGCTTCCTGGATTGTTGCGCATACAAACTTCTTTCCCCAGTAGTGTTGATCCTTGCAGCGCCAACATAGTAAATCCAAGACTGTACGAGGAATTCTTATGGGAGAGCCGACGCTGCAGGAGGTATAAGTCTAAGACCATCTCGCGAAAATAAGATGATTCTGCGAGGCTCTATCCTCCCTGGCCAGGCAATCAGAACTCAGCAGGAAGACTCAGAAATTCGTAGGAACTCAATAATCGCCGAAACCCAATCCTGCTCAAGTGATGAGATTTACAAGGACTTCCTGATAATCATACACAACCATTTGAGTCATGATCTCTGTAAATCTTGGTGTTTCATCACCACGTGAGCATTGTCGCAAGTTGTACGATACATTAGCCAGCCAGGGATTGCAGTTACTTTAGGCTCGGCGGAATGAGTTATATATTCTGCCCGTTTCAGGCCTTGCCACTAGGGATCCAGTTCGAGGGCACGGTTAACCTCCAGATTACTTCGAGCGAAAAGCATACAATTAAGAATGTAGTCTCCGTCTTGTCCGACGGCCATACATCAAGCACATGGATGGACCTTGTTGCTATAATTGGGGGTGGCTAAGGCTCCTGCGGCGGGAGTAGCCGTGGTCAACAAGACTACAAGACTGAAGATACATACATAGTATGTGTTCCTCCGTTACAATGATCTATATTGCGACGACCCACGCAAAGGGTCTTGCTCTGTCTCTCGACAGCTGGCAACGCAATCTCCCCTTACCAAGCAACCCACCCACAAGCAACTCAGGGGGAGTGCCCTCACAGCCACGATCGTCATACCCGACTAAATTATGCTACGCTTCCTTCACATTGGACAGGAATGTGCCCGTGCGTCAGGTACAGCCTCCCCCCAACCAGGAAATACCCGTCTCGTCTACTGGAGTAGTCTTCCTGGCTATGAAGCATGACGTGGGCGCAAAAACAGCGAGCATGAAGGAATGATTACGTCGTGGGCACCGGGTCGCTGGGCCGGAGCCAGATCGGGTCTTGGCCAGATTGAGATGGGCCTAATGCGGTTTAGCGCCCCACAAGTCTGGGCGTGCGTCATCTTGACGGGTGCGGAATGGCTGCATTCCCACCAGTGATTTGTGTGATTTATAGTCCGGGGATGCTCCCCCCGGTTGCGGTCTTCACTCAGTCCATTATAATCAATTGATTTCCACAACCTCAACTATCTCCTCTCATCTTTCTTCCCACCACAAATTCTCTCACACACCCCCTCACAACCACCCATCATGATGAACCGTACACCCAGAGTCGCGACCCGCTGCCTCAGACAGCAACGTACCAACCCCCTGAAGAACCGCTACTCCAACGCCCGTTTCCAGTCCTCTTCCGCAGAATCTAGCTCCAACGGTAGCAGCAGCAGCAACCCCGCCCTGGTTGGCGGTCTGGCTGGTGGTGCGGTCACTCTCGTCGCGGGCTACGCCTGGTACCACTTCTCCGGCGCCCGCACGGTGGTCAAGACGGTCAAGCAGACCCAGAACTACGCCGACCAGGTGAAGCAGGGGATCGTTCAGAATGTACCCGAGCCCGACAGGGCCTTCGACTGGCTCCGCGACACCGTGAAGAGCTACGCCGGCTTCATCCCGGGAGCGCGCAAGTACATCGATACCGCGTTCGACGACCTCGAGAAGATCAAGCAGAAGCACGGCAGCGAGTTTGACGCGATTGTTCGCGATGCCTACTCGGAGATTAAGGGCGTGACCAAGAAGGGCGGCTCCAACGCAGATACCGCCTTCGAGGCCCTGCGCGTGCTACAGAAACACCTCGGTCGCTTGGCCGAGCTGTCCGGCGACGCGGCGGAGGATATCCTCGACAACCACCCCTGGCTGCAGGAGAAGGTCGGAGGCAGCTGGGACCAGCTGAAGCAGATGGGCGACGCGTACGGCCCGCAGGCCAAGGAGGAGGTCAACAAGACCTGGGAGCAGGTCTCCAGCATTGCCAAGGAGGGATTCAGCGTGCAGTCGGCGGAGAAGGTGCGCCAGTTGATCCAGGAGAAGAAGGAGAAGCTGCAGAAGATTGGCGATGAGGCGTGGCAGAAGGGCCTCGAGGAGAGCAAGCAGTACCTGGACAAGAACCCCCAGCTGAAGGAGCTGGTGGAGAACAACGCCGATGCGCTGAAGCAGGGCAACTTCGGCGAGCTGTGGGGTCTGGTCAAGGACTCGGCCTCGTCCGGCAAGACGGAGCAGGTGGAGAAGTTCGTCAAGGAGAAGGTCGATCAGGCCAAGAACAACAGCTCCTTCGACCTGGACAAGTGGACGAAGATGGTCCCCGGCGGATCGGACATCCTGAACCAGCTGCAGTCGCTGCGCACGGTGGGCGAAAAGAAGGGCAAGGAGGCGGAGGGAGTGCTCAAGGAGACGGTCGAGGAGCTGCAGCAGGTGTTGAAGAAGCGAAAGGACCAGATCGAGAAGCTGGCGAGTGAGGCCAAGGAGGAGAGCAAGTAGAGCATGACTCGATGTATTTTAGAATTATGTGTATCATATACCCAATGCCATATTTTATGATTCATGAATGTGCCTAGAGTAGTGTAATTAGTCACCACTCAGTATATTTGATCTGATCTGATCTGATCTGATACCAGATGCACACATACCTTATGCCTGCCTGATGGATCCCACTCAGTCTAGACAGGGATTCTCACTCAGCGGATGACTAACCACGGATTAGTCAAGGGGAGTCTGGACCCTTGGGTGTTACGAAGCCAGTGAGTGGCCCCTCAGATCATCAATCAGCCAGTTAGGGCTGGCCATTTGCCCGAGGGATTTCCATGGTTTGCGGGGTCAAATCAAGTCAGCAGACGGCCCATTCCCTCTCCAGTGAAAAGTGATGATGTCGACAACCAGTGGTGAAATGAGCATTATTCACCTGTCAATGCCGATGATCCCCCGCTTCGCTTCCTGCTTCCAATCCCCACCACGTGTCTGGCCCTTTGTGGTCAGTCAGCAAATGAAGGGCGAGGCAGTTGTCCATTACTCATGCCGTCTTGGCCAGCCTGGCTGTCCTACCCAGCCTGCATTCACTGGGAGGGTATAAGTACAGGTATACAGTGCGGGGTTGGGTTTCTTCCCCTCTTTTCTGATTTCCATTCCTCCATCCTCTCATCTTCATCTTCATTTTCATCTTGAGTATCATTTTGATCGATCAATATCATCATCATCATCATCACTGCATTATTGCATTTCAACATCCTCCTCCTCCTCCTCCTGCTCCTCAGATCTCTTGACTGAGCAACCCCTTCCCTCTCAAAAAAACCTAACACCACCATCATGGGCGAGTCCAAGTGTCCCTACAAGGCCCACGCCAATGTGGCCGGCGGGGGCACGCGTAACACCGACTGGTGGCCCGAGCAGCTGAAGCTCAACATCCTCCGCCAGCACACCTCCACCACCAACCCATTGAAGGCCGACTTTGACTATGCTGCTGCCTTTCAGAGCCTGGATTACTTTGCCCTCAAGAAAGACCTCCATGCCCTGATGACCGACTCCCAGGACTGGTGGCCTGCCGACTTCGGCCACTACGGCGGTCTCTTCATCCGCATGGCCTGGCACAGTGCTGGCACTTATCGGGTCTTCGACGGCCGTGGCGGGGGAGGGCAGGGCCAGCAGCGATTTGCCCCCCTCAACAGCTGGCCCGACAACGTGAGTCTGGATAAGGCTCGTCGGCTCCTGTGGCCCATCAAGCAGAAGTACGGCGACAAGATCTCCTGGGCCGATCTGCTGCTGCTGACGGGCAATGTCGCCCTCGAGTCCATGGGCTTCAAGACCTTTGGGTTCTCGGGTGGCCGCCCGGACACCTTCGAGGCCGATGAGTCGGTCTATTGGGGTGGGGAGACAACCTGGCTGGGCAACGATGTCCGGTACTCCGATGGCAAGCCCGGGGTGGCGGCTGAGGGAGTGGTCGACAGCGATCAATCCCCCCATCGCGACATTCACAAGCGAGACCTGGAGAAGCCCTTGGCGTCGGCGCACATGGGTCTCATCTATGTCAACCCCGAAGGGCCGGACGGCAATCCCGATCCCGTGGCTGCGGCTCGGGACATCCGCGTCACCTTCAGTCGCATGGGAATGAACGACGAAGAGACGGTCGCTCTCATCGCCGGAGGTCACAGCTTCGGCAAGACCCACGGGGCAGCCCCGTCCAGCAATGTGGAGGCAGAGCCTGAAGGCGCCGGCCTTGAGTCGCAGGGTCTCGGCTGGAAGAACAACCACCAGTCTGGCAAAGGCCCCGACACCATCACCAGTGGCCTGGAGGTGATCTGGACCAAGACTCCCACCAAGTGGAGCAACAATTACCTGGAGTATCTGTTCCGCTATGACTGGGAGCTCACCAAGAGTCCCGCGGGGGCTCACCAGTATGTGGCCAAGGACTCCGAAGCCATTATCCCGGACGCCTACGACCCCTCGAAGCGCCACCGGCCAACTATGCTCACCACCGATCTCTCCCTCCGCTATGACCCCACCTACGAGAAGATCTCCCGTCGCTTCCTCGAGAACCCCGATCAGCTGGCCGATGCCTTCTCCCGCGCCTGGTTCAAGCTTCTCCACCGCGACATGGGCCCCCGCACTCGGTACATCGGACCTGAGGCCCCCACCGAGGAGTTGATCTGGCAGGATCCCATCCCTGCCGTCAACCATCCTCTCATCGATGCCAACGACATCGCCTCCCTCAAGCGCACCATCCTGGAGAAGAGTGGCGTCGACCGGTCGAAGCTGGTGTCGACGGCGTGGGCGTCCGCCTCGACCTTCCGGGCCAGCGACAAGCGCGGCGGTGCCAACGGCGCCCGCATTCGCCTGCAGCCCCAGCGGGATTGGGAGGTGAACCGACAGCCCGGGCTGCAGGAGACCCTAACTGCCCTGGAATCCATTCAGAAGGAGTTCAACGGCTCTGCTCCCAACGGAAAGAAGGTCTCCCTGGCCGATCTGATCGTGCTGGCCGGCAGTGCGGCTGTCGAGCAGGCGGCTCGTGAGGCTGGCCACAACATCCAAGTCCCCTTCATCCCCGGTCGGACGGATGCCTCGCAGGAGCAGACTGACGTCGAATCCTTCAGTCATCTGGAGCCGGTGGCCGATGGCTTCCGCAACTACGGTCGCTCGACCCCTCGCGTGCGCACGGAGCAGTTCCTCGTGGACCGGGCTCATCTCCTCAGCCTGTCTGCGCCGGAACTGGCCGTCCTGGTCGGTGGGCTGCGCGTGCTGAACGCGAACTACGATGGATCGTCTCACGGGGTCTTCACCTCCCGACCGGGGCAGTTGACGAACGACTTCTTCGTCAATCTGTTGGATATGAGCACGGCCTGGAAGGCGACGGATGCCAGTCGGGAGTTGTACGAGGGCACCGATCGCAAGACCGGCCAGCGCAAGTGGACGGCCACGCGCGCGGATCTGGTCTTCGGCTCGCATGCCGAGCTGCGGGCGATCGCCGAGGTTTATGGGAGTGTCGATGGTCCAGCTCGATTTGTCAAGGACTTTGTGGCCGCTTGGGACAAGGTCATGAATCTGGATCGGTTTGATCTCAAGAAGCAGTCGATTGTGTCCTCTCGATTGTAGCTCTGCCGGAGCACGGCTAGTCTGTTTGTAATGAGTTGAGGCAATGAAATCAGCTTATCTTGTTACGTTGTGCTTTGTGTTGTTGGTTGTAGCAGTTCCAGCAAAGTTGGTGGAGTTGAAGCATGACTGAAGCATGGGTCTGTAGCACACCCGGTAGCTTTGCCTTCCAATTTCTCCGGGGGCGAATTCAGGGGCAATGCACTTCGGACTTTCGTATTGGACAGTGAAATGGCTAAATGGCTGTGCAACAATTGCTGTTATGGATTAACTCTTGAGCAACCGGATACCAGTGTTGAGGAAGGATGATTCAGAGCTGTCGCAGTCGAGCACAAGATGACGAGCAGACTGACTAGCTCGACTGACTAGTCTACAAGCATTCTGGTGTGGGTAGGGATCGGCCGCGTCGGTCCAGTCAAAACACAATATTTCACCATTTCACCAGAAGGCCGACCCAGTTTAGGCAGCAACCAAAGCCCACGGTGTGAGTGGTCTGATGCTGCGTGGTTCAGGGGGAAGAAATGGAGTCAGCCCTACTACGGGTGGGTCAGCCCTATCTATCTATCTCTCTCGCTCACCCAGCCCTATCCCCCATCACCCCTTTCACGCGTCTGAAGAGCCAGCCAGGGCATGTATACGACGAGCTTCATCAATATAGCCTCAGTAGGCCAAGATGGAACATGTAAAGGCTGATTGTACTGAGACACTGAGCTGGATTGACCACCGAGTGGGCGTAGCAACCTAAAACATCGGCGGACTGAATGCCATCCTGCTACGACCCACGCCACACGCCACCAGAACACGGGACAGTATCCTCCTCTACGGCAACCATTCATGGAAAGGCTGGGAAGGTCTCGTAGAGATTACAACACTCTGTCACATAATTTGAGATCGAGAAGCCAATTGTACTCGACGTCCCGTCGCTGAGCTACTCCCAGAATGGCCAGAGTGAGGCCCTGGCACTGGGAGCAGGTTGCGAAGACCCTGGTAGGGCTGGCCAGCAGACCAAATGAGCATTGAGAAGCTAAAATCATGACATCGCGCCCCATAATGCTACCACTACCGGATGCCGGTCGATATACTCCGTAGTTATATGCCACACCACACGCCGCATCATGAACACCGCCCGACCAAGTGTTTCTCTGTGCAGTCCACCGGCTAGCCTTGGATCATGTCGAGCAAGATAGGCCGTCTTGCGGCCAAACTGCTGGGAATTGAACTTATCCCCTCTGATCCAACCCCTACCTCCCACAAGCGCGACGCATACGAACATGTCGACTACTATCTCGAGCCTGAACCTACCCTCGGTGACTGGGTGCGAGAGCATACGCCCTCTGGGCGGGCCGTCCGCCACTACTTCTACCACATGTTTCCCTTTTGGCAATGGATATGGTCATATAATATGCAATGGTTCATTGGTGACATGATTGCCGGTAAGTGCAGCTCATGGCCTACCACAAAAGTCGGAAAGCCTGACAGATGGTGGTTCCAGGTATCACTGTCGGTGCGGTAGTAATTCCTCAAGGCATGGCTTATGCCATCTTGGCTAAGCTGCCGGCGGAATACGGACTCTACTCCTCCTTCATGGGGGTTCTGATCTATTGGTTCTTCGCGACTTCCAAAGATATTACCATCGGGGTAAGTACTCACTTCCAATTGTCATGCACACCCAACGGCTGACCGACCTAACCCTCCACTCTCTTAGCCGGTGGCAGTCATGTCTACTCTCGTCGGGACCATCATCATCGACACGCAAGAGAGATACCCCGATATCGAGGCGACCACGATCGCCGGAGCTCTAGCCATTGTGTGTGGTGCCATCGTCACCTTTCTGGGACTGACTCGTCTGGGATTTATTGTCGATTTCATTCCGCTGCCGGCCATTACAGCGTTCATGACCGGCTCTGCGATCAACGTGTGTGCTGGACAGATTAAGACTGTTCTCGGTGAGACTGCCAGCTTCTCGACTCGGGGAGCGACATACAAGGTCATCATTGATACCTTGCGCTATCTCCCGACCTCCCAAATGGACGCCGCCATGGGCCTGACTGCCTTGGCTATGCTGTATGGCATCCGGTCGGCGTGCAATTACGGCTCACGCAAATACCCTCACAAGGCGAAAGTCTTCTTCTTCCTCTCCACTCTCCGCACCGTCTTTGTCATCTTGTTCTACACGATGATCAGTGCGGCGGTCAACCTGCACCGTCGCCACAACCCGGCTTTTAAGCTGCTGGGCAAGGTGCCGTACGGCTTTCAGCACGCTGGAGTCCCCGAGATCAGCGTGGATATCATTCGAACCTTTGCACACGAGCTGCCAGCCGCGGTGATCGTCCTGGTGATTGAGCATATTGCTATTTCCAAGTCGTTCGGTCGCGTCAACAACTATACCATTGATCCGTCGCAAGAGTTCATCGCCATTGGGATTGCGAACCTGCTGGGACCCTTCCTCGGGGGCTATCCCGCCACCGGCTCCTTTTCACGCACCGCCATCAAGGCTAAAGCCGGGGTGCGCACGCCTCTGGCTGGTGTGATCACTGCGGTGGTGGTTCTGCTGGCGATCTATGCCCTGCCGGCTCTGTTCTTCTTTATCCCTTCATCCTCCCTGTCCGCCGTGATTGTGCACGCCGTGGGGGACCTGATCGCCCCCCCGAGCACCATCTACCGATTCTGGCAGGTTGCCCCCTTGGACGCGATCATCTGCCTGGTGGGGATCGTGGTCATCATTTTCTCGACCATCGAGATCGGGATCTACTGTACGATCTGCATGTCCCTGGCGGTGCTACTCTTCCGCATTGCCAAAGCGCGCGGGCAGTTTCTCGGGCAGGTGCAAATCCACTCCGTGATCGGAGACCACCTGTTGGATGACTCCAGCACGATCGACCTGACGAAGAATGATTACACTCAATCTGCTCCACGATCGCTCTACCTCCCGGTCTCCCACACGGATGGCTCCAACCCGGCGATCCAGCTGGTTCAGCCCACGCCGGGGGTGTTCATCTACCGTCTCTCGGACGGGTTCAACTACCCCAATGCCAATCACTACACCGACCATCTCGTCCAGCACATCTTCGATCATACCCGACGGACCGATCCTGCGAGTTATGCTAACCCTGGGGACCGGCCGTGGAACGACCCCGGTCCACGCGCGAGGAACAATGCGGAAAGGTCGACCATGGTGGACTCGTCTGTCTCCCAGCCCATACTCCGAGCCATCATTCTAGACTTTTCTGCGGTCAACAACGTCGATATCAGTGCCATCCAGAACCTGATCGACGTCCGCAAGCAGTTGGATCAGTATGCCGCCCCAAATCTGGTGCAGTGGCATTTCGCGCATGTCAACAACAAATGGACGAAGCGTGCCCTGGTGGCTGCTGGCTTTGAACGCCATCTGCCGTCGGAGTCGCCACAGGGTAGGGTGGTAGATCTGGCGGAGTGGGATGAGGGCCCGGTGGATGGGACGGCGCTTCGACCGAGCGATGCCGAGTCTCAAGCCAGTGGCAAGGGCTGGATTGATAAGCAAGGCATGCGAACAACAACCAAACCGACGCAGGCTGCACTGGATGAGTCGGACCTGTCGTCGGATATTGAGCATGCCATCACCACGACGCATCCAGTGCCACACACGGGTGGCACTGTGTTTGACCGCCCGCGACGACGCATCGCCATGGTGATTGGTGTGAATATGCCGCATTTCCATGCCGATCTGACGGGGGCGTTGGCAGCGGTCAATAAGAGCTTGGAAGGGGGGGTGGGGGGGTCTCCTAAGCTGTAGGTTATGCGATGTTACGCTACGTACTGAGAATAATCAATGAATCGGCCCAGCACAACTTCAGCCGGTTGCGTTTATGTCACTCGTAGTAAAGATTCCAGGTCTCTGTCTCCCTACGGGCGCAAAGCTCATAGAATTCATCCAGCATCGCCGATCCTCTTTATACCTCCACCTCAGCCGGTCGCACAACGATAGAATCGTCTCCCATCTTGTTCGGGCTTCCCTCACGCGAGGTCCTCCGCGCATCGATGAGAGGAGGCTCCCCCGTCGTCACGCCAATTCTTCCTCTCGCCAGGTCTCGCTTCTCAAGATAGGCAATCAGTCCAATAAAGGGGAGGGTCAACGCCCCCGTCACCAAACTCGCGATATACCCTTTGTGGAAGTTGGGCGCATCGGTGGCCGGGAAGAAGATCAACGGCCACCAGGTAACAAAGGCAAAGTCGAACGAGTTCATAAACCCGGTGGTGATGGCCCGCAGCTGGAGGTCATGGGCTGTCACGTCGGCCATCCATGAGTACCAGATCGCCTGGGGAGCATAGGTGGTGCCGACCAGGTAGAAGGCCACGAAGTACCCTGCGTCGGTGGATGGGTTGGAGACGAGAATGGAGGAGCCGATGACGAAGGTGAAGCCGATGGCGAGCGAGACCTGCCAGCGTGACTGCAGTCGGTCGGAGATGATGGCGTAGAGTACCGTGCCAAAGATGGCGGCAGCATAGATTCCGGTGGGGTAGTTGTTCTGTTGGATGGTCGAGTAGCCCCTTGAAGCCATCCAGTAGGGCATCACATTGTTTGACACCTCTTGCACCGATAGGGAGTACACTGTCCGATGATCAGGGGGTCAGAGTGGTCGAAGGAAGACGGACACCTGGGGCAAGCGGCTACATACGCATGAAGATGAACGGCAACAGCCAGAACTGCCAGCTGAGCAAGACACGCTTGAAGACTGTAGCATCCCAGGATTGCTTGCGCACGGCGCCTAGTCGAGTCACCGCGTGTTCTTTCTGCTCCTCAGTGAGATACCAGGCGGATCGGTGGGATGGCAGGTCGGGAATGAACACCCAGCCTGAACACGACTTGTTAGTCTTCAACGGTCGTCAATCGTGTGGTGACGATGCCCAAACCCACCAAAGAGTGCAACCGGGACGGTCATCACGGAGACAATGATGAAGATCCATTTCCACGCTGGCAGACCCCCTTTGCCCGCCAGTGCCGTCAACAGACCCGCCTGGATCCATCCCCCAGCCATCGTGCCGATATGGCCAAACACACAGAAGACTGCTGCCCGCATCCCGAGCTCGGACTTCTGATACCACGAGCCGAGAATGAACTGGGCTCCCACACTGGTCCCAGGGTCAGCATCAGCACATCAAACTTCATGCAACCCTGATGGTGGACATACTAGGCAATAGCCGAGAAGCCTCCTTCGATCGCATTCAGCAAGATGACCTGCCAGGCCCGCGTCATCTTGTAGGTGATCAAGGTCAGGACGCTCCAGGTCACATTGGCGGTGACAAACACGTATTTGGGGCGGGCAATGGTCAATAAGCTGGTGCCGGGCATCTGGCACACCGCATACACCACCAGGTAGGCGGTGTTCATGTAATTGTACTCCTTGCCCTGGAAGCCGAGGGCCTCTTTCATCCCGCTGATATAGGCGGACGAATAGCTGGATCGGGTGACGCCAAAGAGAAACCAAATCAACGAGAAGTAGGGCAATAAGGTGATGTCCAGTTTGGCCAGCAGAGCGCGAGTCTTGGGCTCTGATCCCCACAGTCGGATCGCCAGCCAACTGCGAAGCGAGGCCATGATGCTTCTACAGAAGGAGGGGTGCACTGTTCGGTGGTTCAAGGGTGGTGGTGGTGAATGGAGCGAGCCGCGGGAAAGGCTTATCTCGACCTATATAAGTTAACGGTCGCCAAAGAGAAAGGCTTGGAGAATCAGCATTACACAAGCGGGTGGCTGTCACACGCCATCTTGTGAATGGTACTTTGCTCTGGCGTCAGTGAAAGGAAGAGGGGAAGAAGCCAAGTCTTATTGGTCATGGCGAAAACTCCTTGCAGATGGTGAAATCCGCCGCAGCTGATAAGCATGATGCCGTTGAAGCGGTGACTAAGTAGTTATGCAGCTTTTGTGTAACATGCAAAAAAGAAGCAAAAGTGAAAGCCCAACGCGGGGGTTGAACCCGCAACCTTGAGATTAAGAGTCTCACGCTCTGCCGATTGAGCTAGCCGGGCTGGTTGGTGATGACGGTGCACGCATTGGATCATATAACGCTGCGTTTAAGTAAGAATGAACCTTTGCAGCCTGTTGAATTCGTGGTGGTGAAGAACCTGAACTCGACCCCCCGCATCAACGGAGTCTCGTCCCAGTCTGGATTATCGGCTGCACTGGCTGCCAGCAGAGCCGCGGGCAAGTCGAGACTACTACATGAAGGATATATCAACTCTAAACATCATGGGTGTGGAGTTGGGGTTGAGGTAGGGGACAATGAAAAGGTGTAACACATGCTCCGCTTGCCAAAATATATGTGATGCTACGGACTACTAAACTTCCCGAATGCGACTACGCCACCACGTCGATCTGACAGTGGCAATTAGCAGCAGCTCACGAGTGTGTATGGTATGAAGTAACCTGACTCCTCAGGGTCAGCAATGGCCTAGGGAAGATTGAAAGTACCAATCAGTTGTGGCTGCCGAGAAACCCGAGGGAGCGACCGGGCCACACGTGACCAGATTCCAGAGGCTTATCGAATCTTACTGTAACTTAACTATCGGATAAGCTTATCTTATCTACGGTCGGCAACTCTGCATTCAACTGCATCATGCATACAGACCCAAGAGGATGGCGGCAAAAAGCATCTCATCGGTAACATTTATTCCGACCCCCGTAGGTCTAGGTGCCAGGGCAGTGTGTAGTTGCGCGGAGGCGGTGCCGTAGCGCTCCCAGCTCAGCAGGCGCTGATAACGGTCGGCGTGGACGGTGGCCAAGTTCTGTACCAGGGAGTCATTATCGCTCGCTTCTCACGTGTCGTACAGTACAACTGGTTCACACCGGTACAAACAGTGAAAAGAATCGTTCCAGAACATCCGAGTCCTCCAATGAAACAACTAGTGAGCAATGCTGGTCAGGACGCAATAACACCACACAGCCCTCCGGCGCGATACCATAGAGCGAGTAGGCCGTGCCACAGCCCGGCGCAAACCCCTCGTTGTCGGCGAAGACCCTCCTATACTCACGGCCCCTCCGATCGTCGTAGGGGCGAAATATTGGGGGTAGGCTCGTGAGTTGAACATCGAACCTAGAGGCGGAATGGATCAAGTATACTGCTACTGACCCCACGGCTGTTGTCGCCCCTGACATCCAGCGCGGAGCAAGAATGGAGTTGGGGCGGGTGAGCTGTCGCGCCAGGGCTTCCACCCGCTGCATTTGCAACGCCTGGCTGATGTCGCCCCCGAAAACAAGCAGGTGCCATTGCCCCGTGCTCGGGAGTCTCTCTTGGAGATGCCATGGCTGCGAATCACTTTGACAGAGCACAAGGACATCTGGCAGACGTCGACCAACCACAATGTTCTCAGCCAGGTGAGGCTTGCTACAGTAGAGGACCCCGTTCTTGTCTGGTGACGAGTGAGAGTCCCGGGTGCCAGTCACCAAGAGATTCGGGGGATAGGTGACACTCAATCCTGAGGCTGTCGTGTTCTCCTCGGAGAGGGTGCCTTCAAGTCCGGTGGCCTTGTCCTTGAAGTCTGCCGGCTTTTCTCGTTCGGCCGAATCATGGTCCGGACCGGAGCATACACCCAAGCACATTCGGCGATCAAAACGGATCAATCGCTCGGCGACAGGTAGCCTCTCTTCCTGGTATGTTCGCAGGATGGCAGGTGTAGCCACGCCTTTCAAGACCGAAGCCAGCTTCCAGCCCAAGTTGTAGGTATCCTGCATGCTGACGTTCATTCCCTGACCGGCCTTAGGCGAATGGGTATGGACAGCATCCCCCGACAGAAAGATTCGATCTTGCACCGAGAAATTCCTGCATAATCTCTGGCCAACCTTCATCAGAGTCAGTCGTAGTTCGCATGTTTCCACACTAGTTGATCAGAACATACTGTATATATTGTACACCACGCGACGTGAGAGGTGACGAGGTAATACGGCTTCAACGCATCGCCAAGACTCGACAAGAGGACCAAAGGTTGGCGGTCTCTTCGAAATCGAGTCGCACATCTGGCGGGGAGTTGAATATAGAAGCGTACGAGATTGTCTTCTCTAGGAATGATCATAACATTGCCGGTGGGGGATTTGATAATGCACCGTTTGCGAATGTCAGCTACGAAACATCAACGGTCTGTCAGCGTAGGCAGCCGATAAAGGTACGAGAGGAGGAACTGACGAAAGTCGGTGGTTGGTATACAGTCAAGCACGCCCCAGTTGTCGTTGCTGGCAGTCTCCCCCTCCAGGCTCAACCCCAATTGTTTGCGAACCCAGCTGTGGGCGCCATCACAGCCGATAAGGTATCTGGTGCGCACGAATGACTGGTTTTCAGTGGTCTCAGCCCTGTCCTAGCTTGCGAGGGATCCCAAGACTCACATCTGTGCCCAGTCGGAGTTCAACAGCAAATTCCCTGTGAAGATCCACCAGATCTCGGTGAATGAGGAGCTCCTGAGGTGACGTCTCCCACTTGATTTGCACATCTGGGGATTTATTGACAAATTCGAGTAGACGTTCTTCAATCCGCCCTTGGCCAAGGGTGACTTCCTGGAATCTAGACAGCCCCGGGTTGTAGTTGGGCGAGACGCTGTCGCGACATAAGACTCCTCGAGGATCCCGGTGCTAGAAGCATGCCTGGCGGTTATGACTTCTCTCGACTCACAGCGGGACAAGGTATACGAACCCATAAACACACTTCCATGGTCCGGTTGGATTCCTTCCAGATGATACCAGCAAGACCAAAACTGTCCAGAATTTCCAAAGTTCTACTTTCGAGCCCGTCTGCATGCCCTGTCAACGTCCGACATGACTTCCTTTCGATCACGAGGGTCTTGATGCTCAATTGAGCCAGCCAAACAGCCGCCATCAATCTGTGGCCTTGTTAGCCACCCAAGATCACCCCCGTTAGTCCTGTCACTTACCCTGCGGGTCCCGCCCCAATAATAACCACATCAAAGTCCACGGAGGGCGCGGGCTGTTCTTGGCAGATCATGTTTAGGATAATAAGGTTTCTGTGGCGTGGTTAGTCAATGCGACGTTTGTTGAAACAGAAACGGTGCTACGGGGGGCGTGGAAGTTGATAAATATGCTAATCTCGACCAATCCCCCACAACATGGAGATGCCCAGGCAGAATGAAGCGAGTGGCTTGTGTTGCAATGATGCAGTATGCAAATCTCTGCACATACTTCCTGAACAGGCGTCATCAAATTCTATCGCCATCAACACGTATGCAGTGGCAAGCATGAGCAGGCAAAACTAGCTCATTCTGGTGCCTGTGGTTAGCCAACACTTTGGCCGCTTCAGCAACCGCGTGCTGGTGAGCTAATGGGATTGCTTCTTCATCGATAACCTAGAGACATGATCTTCTCACCGCCATTAGGGCATTGCGCCTATGATGTAGTTTTTGAAAGGCCCGTCCAGCGCATTGTTTTCCATTGCTTGCTGGCCCGTTCACACAGTGACGTTGATGACACAATGTGTGTAGATCAATGATTTGAGTGACGTCCTACCGCATGCTTATTGATCTGGAACTAATGGACTCATGTAATTGTCCTCCGAGAGACGAAAGACTTATAAGTGCTCAGGGAGTCAGGTTCGTCCTACGAGAAACACACTTAACTCATTCCCAAGCGCATCATCAAGCCTCATCTTTCATTGGACTTTACCCAGTCGACAATCCTCGAGGGAGTACAAAGATCATTTACATCCGAAGTAGCAATGTCCAGTCACCTCGATTTGCTGAAGCAGACATGGGCTCTGCTTGACCGATTCAGCAAGGTTGGTGATCAGGTGGTGATCGGCGAGGATGAACTCACCCTAGCAGCCGTCGTGGCCGTGTCAAGGTGAGATCATGACCCCTGGAGATATCAGGCAATCAGCCTAGGGATAGAGTAGCAGGTTAGCAAGACTAAGCTGTAGTAGGGCTTCCACAAAGGTATCGGTGCAGAAGTCGCCTGAGCTGATGCAGCGGCTGGTGAGGTGTGTTGACACCATGAATGCGGAACTTGAAAGGGGAGGGCAGATATATGGTAAATTTCATTACCCCTAACCGTGGCAATTCGAGGTCGATGGGCTGATGATCTTTGCAGGAGTCAACACTGGGTGTGGGGGCAATGCAAACACGCGTACATCCAAGCTGCAAATCATCCAGCACTCGTTTTTTCAACATCACCAGGCAGGCATTCTTCCGCAGCTTGTCTATCCTCGGGGCAATACTTTGCGCGATATGAACCAGGAAAGCCAAAGCCTGTCGCCCGAAATTACTCGCGGCACCATTCTCCTCCGCTGCAACTCGCTCCTCCGTGGTCACTCAGCCGTAAGAATCGAGGTCATTGATCTCCTTCTTCGGGTCCTGAGCGAGGGGTATGTGCCGCTAATTCCCCTAAGGGGTAGCATTTCCGCCTCGGGCGACCTGTCCCCTCTTTCATACGTTGGGGGCTTGGTGGAGGGGAATGCCGATGTCTTTGTGCGGTTCGAGGAGGAAGACGGCAAGCAGACCATTATCCCCGCGGCAGATACTCTGCAGCGACTGGGTCTCGATCCCCTCAAATTGAATGCTAAAGAGGGCCTGGGCATCATGAATGGCACAGCTGTCAGTACCGCTGCGGCTGGTCTAGCCCTTTATGATTGCCACCAGATGGCCCTCCTGGCGCAGGTCCTGACTGCGATGGCGACCGAGGCGCTCCTTGGAACCGTGGACAACTATCACGAATTCATCGCCCGATGTCGACCCCATTATGGGCAAACTGAAGTTGCCCGCAATATTAGAGGTTTCCTGCGGGGATCTGCCCTCTGCCATGAGACCGATCCCAAGAAAACAGGGCTGGTGCAGGATGGCTACTCATTACGAACTGCGCCCCAGTGGATCGGTCCTCATCTTGAAGACCTTATGTTAGCTGCACGCCAGATTGACGTTGAGTTGAATTCCACCACAGACAATCCGTTGATCGACGTCGAGGGGCAGCGCTTTCATCACGGCGGCAACTTCCAAGCCGCGTCCGTGACCAGTGCAATGGAAAAATGCCGCTCGGGCCTAGTTATGCTCGGAAAGATGATTCAAGGCCAATGTGAGGAATTGACCAATCCCTCACTCAGCAGGGGACTGCCTGCAAATCTAGCGTTGGACGATCCTAGCCTATCGTTCACAGTTAAGGGCCTCGATATCAACATGACGGCATATTACTCAGAGCTTGCATTCCTGAGCAATTCGATCAGCAACCACGTGCATTCTGCCGAAATGAATAACCAATCCGTCAACTCACTGGCGCTGGTCGCGGCCCGATATACTGGTGAATGTGTGCAAGTCTTGTCTATGATGTATGCTGCCCACTTGTATATTTTGTGTCAAGCTTTGGATATCAGAGCCCTCAGCATGGAGTTCTTTGCCAAGGCCAAGGCGAAATCAAGAACGCTTTACCAGGAGATCTTCGCGGGTGGTCTAGAGTTGGCCTTGATTGATTTCGAATTGGTGTGGACACAGGTCATCTCCACCTGGGATCAGACAGGCCATCTTGATCTTGCAGATCGGTGTAACCACGTTGCCATGCAGTCATTTGCTCATCTCCTGGACGTGGAGATGCGAGAAATCAACGCTTCTTCGCCCACCTTGTGTGGCCAGATCAAACTGTGGAAGGACAGGTTGGTGGAGCTTATGGCCACCTGCTACGACGAGACCCGGCAGGAGTTCATCAAGTCTCCCTCAACTTGCACCTACTTGGGTGAGGCGAGCAAAGCAATGTACCAGCTTGTCCGGTGTGACCTTGAAATCCCCTTGCATCAAGGTATCAGCGATCATCCACCACTTGCGGCAGCAGCAGGAGAATGCGAAGGCAAGAGAACCATTGGCTCGTATGTATCACGAATATATGTAGCACTGAGAGAAGCGAGATACGTCGAGCGACTTCGGACCCTGGTTGCTGCGGAATGCAAGGCCGAATAAGTGATGAGAGAGGTAGCAGTGAAAGAAATCTGGGCTGGTGGCAAGTGTGGGATTTGACTACCTGTTGCTGTCCATGGGAATATGCATCCTGTCCGTACAAAGGATCCTAGAGCGGGGTCGGGGATCGGTAAGTGGGCTTTTCTCGCTTACTTGCCCGTGAGATTCTGTCTCTACTCGTAGCTCATTGTGCCGAGTTTCTGAAGTACTATGTTTCGCTGTTCTTCTGTCTGTCTCTTTCTCTCTCTCCATTCCCCAAATGATCTGCCGTGAAGGGATCGGACTTGCCGACAG
The DNA here is from genome assembly GCF_003184825.1 of Aspergillus fijiensis CBS 313.89. Lineage (NCBI taxonomy): Eukaryota > Fungi > Ascomycota > Eurotiomycetes > Eurotiales > Aspergillaceae > Aspergillus > Aspergillus fijiensis. Next base: position 18,431 of record NW_024469077.1, on the reverse strand, counting down.
CCCAGCCCAGACCGATAGTTGTGTAGTACAGCATAGTACATTAGATCGAAAGTAACCGATCGAGTAGTTAATCTCATCCCTTGCTTAAGATCGACTGCACCACACAAGACGCAAGAACACGTGATATTATGACGGCATCATTGTGCACCAGGAATTAATGCAAGGGGCAGAGCAGAGACATGTTGTAGACCAGTTCCGGGAATACTAAACATTCCGAAGGAAAAGTTAATGCGTGATGATGCATTGGTGAGAAGCTAGAATTCCGGTCGATGGAATCGACCGAGCAAGATAGGGTTCAGGCATTGGCGAGAGATCCAATAAGCACAGGAAAAACACCCGCCTTTTACATCATACTTATTTAACCGTGCTTTGATTTCCATGAAAGGGCTATAATATATTCCTGCTCCAGCCCGCAACATGGTCTTTTGACGATGTAGACTGATATTTATCGCAGCTCTTGTGTGAATGTCTTTTGTTTACTAGCACTTTCCGGCTAGTTCCATCCGAATTGCCTCGAGAAGCTCAACACCAATTGCCAGAATGATTCAGTTCTATTTGCCAGAAGAAACCGTTTATGTCAGTCAATCTCAGCTGCCAAGGTTGAATCTCTACTTGACCGAAGATCCTGACTTTTGAACCAGCACAATGACGGTCGAGAGGAGAAACTGTTGGAGTTTATCCTATCTCACCCCGATTATGCCTTGATGAAAGGTTGCCCGGACAGGATCCTAGCCGCCATCGATGAATATGGGAGGGAGAAAGCTTTTCTCATGAATGTTGGGACTGAGAAAGGTCAAATTGTCAGCAAAGCCATATCCCGCGCCAAACCAAAGGTAATCGTTGAACTCGGGGGTTACATTGGCTATTCTGCTCTTCTGTTTGGGGATGCACTTAGGAAGGCAGGAGGTCAAAAGTACATCAGCCTTGAAGTCAGCCCTATCTTTGCCAGCGTCTCCGCTGCTCTAATCGACCTAGCTGGCTTGAATGATATTATTGAGATCATGGTGGGACCTTGTCGGGACTCACTACGAGCCCTAAGCGAGACATACCCCGGCCATAGCCTGGACATGTTCTTCTTTGACCATGCCAAGGTTGAGTATACGAACGACCTCAAACTTTGCGAAGAGCTCGGCTTGGTGTCGCAAGGTACTACCGTCGTTGCCGACAATGTCAGCCGGAATCCTGAGTATCTAGAATACGTCCGTGCATCGGGCCCAAAGAAGAGGATGGCAGCAGATGAAACCAAGCGATTGACATTGTGTCATGAGTCTGACATGTCCCTTGGTCGGCCTGATCTGCGATATGAGACGTCCGTGGTTCACAGTATTGAACCCACTGGAGAGCCCGTCAGTATTTGCACGTCTAGCAGTCCCGTCAGCGCTAACAGATCCACAGGATGCAGTGGATATTTCGTATTGCTTGGGAAGTAGCTAGTGGAACGCAAGCCCTTACCGGTCAAATTCTGTGCGCCGACAAGTAGTGAATTCGACGGGTCGAGTATAATTAGGATCAAATTGAAGCGAGATGTCTCATTCCGAGAACAAAGTGCAGACATTATTCGGTGCTCTCCACATTTCTAGCCAAATTTGGTCATCATAAAGCACCGTATCCTTGTTAAGCAAACCGTACCGCTTGCAAAGAGACCATCGCTTCTAGGCCTGTACGTAGTTGATACCAATGTCCCGACGACAGATCTAGATAACCCATGGCCACCAAGCTGTTAGCCGCGTACTCCTCCTCGACAAGTCCCAAGATAAGATATTGACAAGGTAAGATAGCAGTCATAAAAAAGACTGACACTAAAGAAAGGCCATGCTACTGCTCTTTACGCATCGATCGACATCAAATAACCCCGCGGCGTGAAGAAATCGCGGGACTGGCAGGACTCGGCCCATGCAGGGTTCATGTAGCCGGTCTGGTACAGCGAAGGACAATCATATCAGGCATGATCATTGCTGTGTAATTACCAGAAGTAGTGACTTGCAAGCTCGTCACCAGCAGCATCTTCGAGGACGAGGCATATAGCCCATGCAGAAATCCGCATTGAGCTGCGACGTTATGCAAGCATGACTCTTTTAGGCACTCAGATCCAGAAGTCGGGGCACGAGGCAACAGACTTCCGGTGAGCGAAAAGGTCTGTCGTAGAACATTCGGAATAGTCGGCATCAGAGTTAGCATTTTTCATGGTGTCATTCCGGCTGCTTGGGTAAACACTGTAAGCAAAAATGCGGCCTATATTAATTCGCTGCATTTCACCATGATCATTCAGCATGAACCAGCTTCGTTGGTGCTTTCGTCCAGAATGAGGCCTATTTTCAAGACAATCGCACTCTTTGGGGCGAACGGTCAAGTTGGCAAGACTGTTTTCGAGGCTCTCATGCGTTGCAAAGATCCTGCCTTTCACATTATAGCTTTTGTCTCCCCCAAATCCTCCTCCCAGCTTGAAAGCCTGGAAGATGCTAGAGTAACAATCAAGCGCGTCGATCTGAACATGGTGACTTGTGATGAGCTAGCCACTATCCTTGCTGATGGTAGGGCTGATGTTGTGATCAGCGCTCTTGGTGGTCAAATTATCGCCAAGCAAGGCCTCGTCCAAGATGCGGCTGCACAGGCAGGAGTCAAGCGATTTTATCCCAGTGAATTTGGAATGCATCAACTACTCTGGTTACCAGGAGAACCAGCCTATATCCATCCTGTAAGTGACCCAGCCCATATTTTTTTCATTTTCCTCCTCCCAACTGTGAATTGAGCTAACAACTGCAAGATCTGGGATGTGAAGATAAGATGCTTCAAGGAGGCCATTCAACACCCCGCCATCAAAAGCGGCTCAATGTCATATACAGTGATAGGATGCGCCGACTCGTATGATGCTGCCAAAGAGCCGCTCTTCTGCCCTTGGCTGGAAACAGAAACAAGCTTCACCCAAGATGGTTACACGATACACTGCGTTGGGAACCCAGAAGCCAAGATGGACTATTCGACTCTCCACGATACCGCCAACTTCCTCGTGGCTAGTCTTATTCACCCAGAGCTATCGGAAAACAAATGCCTAGGGTTTAGGAGTGATCACATCAGCTTTCGAGAGGTCGCCGATCTTTTGCGGAAATACTCGGGCAAGCCCGTCAGGCTTCAGGTCACTCCAGTCGACCAAGTGAAGGAAATCCTCAAGAATCCCTCATCTGCGCCGGTCGAGTGGCACCGAAGAAGCACATTCCCGATTGATTTCTTTCTCACTCTAAGGTGTGTTCAAGGCCAGGGTGTGTTTTGGAGACCCCCTGGACTCTTGCACAACAATCTTTTCCCCGAAGTTCAACCCGTCACAGTAGCTCAGTACTTTGAGAGGTTGTTCAAAAAATGAGATCGCTTGCGATGGGGGCTGATGTGGTTCAGCCTAGGGACTGGGGGGAAAATAAATGTGGATACACGCTCAGATTAACCCCTCCAGATATTTACTCACCACCGGAAAACATTAAGACCTTGTTGCAGCAAGGGGGCGGTGGATTCCACCTATCGAGTCTACGTGCTATGACGAGTCTCCAATGCAAGACACTTAGATTCTCCTCAGTACATCCTCACGAAGTGGGACCAATCAAACTCAGGGCTGTGATATCATTCTGCCAGGTATCCAGTAGGCGTAGACAAAAGAGGAAACACGCAGCTAGAGTCTGTAATTTGACGTCAGTGAGACGTTGCACATTTTGCCTTAACTCTAGCAGCCTAGTACTGAGAAATCATGTATAAATGAGTGCGTTGTGATGCCCCATCTATGCTTGCTATGCCTGAAGGATAGACGATCAAACCCACCGAGTCTTCCAGCATTTGTCTTCCAGCATTTGTCTTCTACCATGAATGAAAAACAAACAACAGATATTCCCACGGAGAAAGAATGCCTTCAAACCGGGCACCGACTCCTCCTAAATTTCCTTGCGGGCATGGCCCATGAGGAGCCGGATAAGCCGGTCATGCGGCAACTGTTGCCATCTGCGACCAATGCCCCGAGTGACCGGAACGAGATCATTCTGGGCTACAAGGGTCTTATGCGACTGGTTGATAGAGTGGCCTGGATGTTGAGTCGTAGCCTCTCACCGGAAGATGCCACTTCACAGACTGTCGGGTAAAGACCTACTACCTCCCCGCCTCTTCTTGCTTTGGAGAGGATATACTAAGTGCTTGAGAATCTAGTTATTTGGGTCCAAGTGACCCAAGGCAGCTGCTCATCGCGTTGGCAGCGACTAAGTTGGACGCAAAGGTATGTGCTGACACTGGAAGTGGCCTGGGAAACACATTGTCTCACCACTACTTCTTCAATTGGTATTCCAGGCTCTGCTGCTCTCGCCCCGAAACAGTGTCTCCATGCATAAAGTGCTTCTCGATGAGTCTCATTCAGCACTTCTTCTTTGTGATAATGCTTTTGCTACCGCAGCGACCGAGATAAGAAAGCAGCAAGACATTGACCTTCTTTTCATCCCGGATTTCGTGGATCTTGTGCATGATTCGAGCCCAGTCGAGTCCTCCCCATATGTGGAAACCTGGGCCACCTCCCGTGGCAAGCCTCTAGTAGTATGTCACCTTAGAACAGAGCGAGCGAAATGGGATCAATTCATCTAACGTCTAGCAGACCCTGCATACTACAGGTTCTACTGGTAATCCCTCGCCGGTCACTATGACTCATTCCGCGTTGTCATCACTCGACGCGCAGCAGGATTTGTCAAAGAAAGATGCCGCCGGGGACAAGTGCCAGCTTGAAATTCTCGCTGAAGCAGCGACAGTGTATATGGCATTCCCTCTGTTTCATGTCGCGGGGTTCGGCCTCAGTTGTTACTTGATCCTCTCGGGCTGTACGCTCTTATTCGGATATCCTCGACAACCACCTAGTGTTGCAGCTTTGAAGACAGTGCTCAAGGTTTCCAACGTGGACGGTGCCCTGTTGCCGACATCTATTATTGATGAGCTCTCTAGGAATGCCGACCTATTGAAAATGCTGCCGAAGCTGCGGTACATATTTGGCGGAGGTGGTATGATAGCACTACTAGGTCCCAGCGGCTCTGACTAACACGATAGAATAGGCACAGTATCCAAAAGTGCAGGCGACATCGTTGTACAGAGCACGCGTTTACTCAACGGTTTGGGTAGTACTGAGTGTGGATCATTCATCCAATATCCGACCGATCCAACCTATTGGGCATACTATCATTTTCATCCGTGGAACGGTGTGAAATGGCGACCAACCTCGGACCAGGAGTCGCAAGGCGAGGATTTCGAGTTGGTACTCCAGCGTGACGACTCCTGCTTGCAATATCAGGCAGTGTTTCAGAACTTTCCTCATCTACGAGAGTGGAGGACCAAGGATGTCTTCCGGAGACACTCTCACATCCCGGACTACTGGGAATACCGGTACCGACTGGATGACCTGATCGTCTTCTCAACCGGAGAAAAAATGAACCCATTGCCGGTGGAGGCCGAATTGAGAGACATTGCGGGTATCAAAGAAGCCCTGGTCGTGGGGAACAAGCGATCTTGTCCTGCAATTCTTCTTGAAATGGATGCCAGCGAGCGCCATGGAGCCGAGAGCGACTCCATCGACAGAGAACGAACGACCATAGAACATGCGCTGAAGTCTCAGAATGCGAAAAGCTCCCGAGATAGCCAAATACATGACAGAATGGTGATAGTAGCGAGTCCCAGCAAACCGTTTATTCGCACGGGGAAAGGCTCCGTGCATCGAAACAAAACGCTCGAGTTATATGAGACCGAGATTGAGAGACTTTATGGCCGAACCGAGTCCTCTGAGCCTGAGCCTTCAGGCCTCGAAGAAACTAGGCTTTGCTTATCTTCCGAGCATGCTCTTGCAGTGGGCCTGGTTAGTACGATTGGGAAGCTTGAATCATGGCTAGCAGATATCGATGTGACAACAAACATATTTGCGGCTGGGATGGATTCCAAACACGCGCAAATTCTGGCATCGGTCGTCTCCAAGGTACTGGCCGATCAGGGACGCGGACGAAACCTTCCTGTCGAGGCAGTCTACGAGAACCCTTCACCAAAACAAATGGCAGGCTACATCATGCGGCAGACTCTTCCATCTGAGGGACGGGCAGATGACTGGAAAGATTTTGATTCGATATTAGACAGGTAAGAGGTGTTGGTGTTCACCTGTATCCACGGCCTTCTTGCTTATGGTTTCCCTAGGCACTCTCAGACCCTTGCCAGAAGCCCCAACAAGGCTTATCTCACCCCTCGGGTCTCTGGCAAAAGACATGTTCTTATTACCGGAAGTACAGGGTTTGTGGGGTCGTATGTACTCAATGCAATCAAGCACCAGGAAGATGTTGGCCATGTGACGTGTCTGGATCGAAGGGAGACCCGGGACCATGCGATTGAGGGAGTCTACTCCAATGTTCCTATTGAGCATATAAAGACCGACCTGGCCGAGCGCCACCTGGGTCTTTCAAGAGAGATCTATCAGCGGTTGTTGGGAAGTGTGACTGATATCTTACATTGCCAATGGGCAGTGGACTTCAGTCGCCCTTTGGCGTACTTTGAGCCCAATATCGCAGGGGTCAAAAACTTGATCACTTTTGCTCACGAGGCAAGAGATAAGGTACATATCATTTTCCTCTCTTCCGTCGCCACTGTAAAGCGATGGAACTCCAAGACAGCAGTCTCAGAGACCTGCTTGCCCTCCCCCAAGATCGCTGAAACTGGGTACGGCCTTAGCAAAGTCATTGCAGTTAGGTTGCTGGACCAGGCTGTCCAAGGCGCGAGCATGCGAGTGTCAATCTGTCGCCTGGGTCAGGTTGCCGGCCCAATTCAGGATGGAAGAGATGGCAAAGCTCATGCGTGGCCACTTCGCGATTGGTTCCCAACACTGCTGTCTAGTTCTGTTGCATTGGGCTGCCTGCCAGACTCTCTAGGCTCTGCCGATCAGATCGACTGGCTACCGGTTGACACTGTAGCAGATCTGTTATGCGATATCATCAGCCTGTCACAGCACCAGCAAAAGAATCAACAAGGATCCGAGTATTTTCATCTTGTCAATCCCCATCGCGTTCAGTATGCCAGCCTAGTCTCTTGCTTAGCAGCGCGACTGAGACTGCTCAACCCAGAACTGGAAGTCGTGCCATTGAGCCAGTGGGTTGCGGCCCTAGAAGAGAAAGTGAATAAGGCTGAGTGTATAGCCGGCGTTCAGCTACTTAGCTTCTTCCAGGGGCTTGCAGATGCTTCTTATCAAGGCTCTGTCCTACTAGAAACGACACTCACTAAGAAGCGGTTACCACGGCTCGAGGAATGCCCACCGATCAGTCCGAGATGCATAGACATGTGGCTGAGGCAGTGGGAGATGGTGCCCCCTTCCAGGAAAGACTAAGCGATAGACAAATCTAATCTCTCGTTTTCCGGTCGGAACTAACCCTGCTTCATCGAGGGCGCGAGACCTGTCACCAATAGGTTAACCATATCTATAGGGTCCAGTTGCCCCTTAACACTCAGCAAGAATGATTGACCGTTGATAATTGCCAAACCGAAGTTATTGTTGTCGTTTACAGGAGACGTCATTGTCAAAGCATTCATCTAACACGATACAAAATGTAACTTGTCACCTGTGATGCAGCAGCCCGGGGTTGTACAACCGATAGTGGAAAGGGTAAGAATATGGAGTTTCATTAAGCTGCAGTCTATCTACATGGTGACCTGACGAATTGTGTTTCATATCCAATTGCGCCCATATCAAACGTCATGTGCAAAGCAAGCATACCAAAGAATAACCACTGTTCCGCAGACCGCATAGCGTCTTCGTGATGTAGTCTGACGAACCGCTTGCACCTGGTGAATGGTGTCGAGCACGGCCCTGCATCCTCCCTGCCACTCTGTCTGGAACCTGCCTCCATTTCATAGTGTTCGAGAACTACCGAAGAGTATAAGGTTGCCACCAAGTGGATTTGGTACCCGGGCCGGGCGATGGGTTGATCGAGTATCTGAATACTGCTAGCTCCGCTTGGCCTATGCTGAGCATGCAACTCAGCTTTGAGACTTTCTCTGCCCGCCGAACTCAGCATCTGTGATGTAGCAAGTGTCTGGAGACCATGCACATTAGGGTCGGAGAAACATTCAAGTCGATAACGCGGGTATTGGAACTCAGGACTGGCATTGCATCCATGACGGCAAGTCCAAAGGTTGCACTCGTCATGATCGAAGGCCGAGTAGCTTTGTCTTCATCGAGTGACCGGCAGTGTCTGTGGCGGTCCCTGTCATCGAGTCGGTTCTCTGAAGCACAAATAAAAATAAGGATACGGATCTTATATCAGAAGCCCCTATACTCACAACTGGAACGCTGGTGGGGGAGCCGAATTTGGGTTCCTTAGTAATCGAGATGATCCGAGAGAAATGGCGTCGGGAAGGCCCGGGGTCTGAACAGGAGGCTTTCAAGTAGTATCTGGTAGTTGCTTCTGCTTCGAAGTACATTGACATTGTGCTTGAGGGGTTGTGTTCGTGGGCCGTGGGGCGTGGGGAAAGGTTGGCGGAGTAAGTCGTGCTGGCGAGGGTTTATACTCGGTATCAGGTCGGAACGCTGATCCGAACGAGAGCCGGGCGAGCCCTCCGGTGCCTCCACTCACTCACTGCATCGGGTGCATGTACCCGGTGCACTTCCCAATACAGTAGGTGAATGCGAGATCCATGGATCCATGATACATGATATGAACGCTCCGATTTGAGGGGAAATTCGACCCCGATGCCGCAGGGTCGAGTAAGGCGCTGAAAAACCACATGACCCCTCACATGATAGTTACAGTACTATTGCTGAACTTCAGCTGCTTCTCTATCCTACAGATGCAGATCCGCATTGACCGGGGCGGCATGAAGAGATTAGTAATCAGTGCTCATATCACATGACTATGGGGCATAGGGTTATGCCGCTATCAAAATACATACCACAGGCAACTCGCCACTGTGTGCAGTGAGGTTATCATAAAAAGAGGAGGACAAGGCGAGTGACCGACAACAATGCGATGTGTGCTGGTCATTAGGCAAGAAGATAGAGTGACCGCCGCGGATCCTGCCTGAGACTGGACCATCACGTGGGGTTTGCCTGCATCTGAGATAGCCTGTGACACAAAAAGAGACGATATGATCAAGTGATTACCGATGTCACATTCAAAGGCACCAGGAGCATGGAAACATAGGTAGCAATCTCGACATTGATGAACGGATCCCAAAAAGATTCTTGTCCTCATGTGGCCTGAAGGAATGTGGGACGAAATCATCCGTTATGTTCACTGGATTGGCGAGGTCTTTAGACCGAACGGTAGACGACTTGCGTTTCTTCCGTAGCTACATTCGTTACCTGCACAGCAGTGATGCCATTCTAAGGATAGAATCAGTGGAATTCCGTATACAGGTGTCCACAATACCGGGCCATGCCATTGCCGAGGCTACGCTCCCATGACTCCCGGCCGAGGTACACATTGACTTGATCCCATTCGTTGTGGATTGGAGAGAGTGTATCGTGACTGCGAGAGGAGATAAGCAGTCATCTATGTATCCGTTGCAAATAAAATGTCCGGGTGGATGTACTATCCATACATTGACTCGTTCTACCATCCGAAGCATTACCGTAGATCTCTCGGACTTCCCGACGGATTCCCCACTCGGTGCCCACTCGGGTGGCTCTCACCCGTTGGACTACATCAGGACAATGTTACTCATCCCCGCTCGCACATCTGTGCAGCAGACACATCCCGTTAAAACCAGGGAATGCATGATCCCCACCGACAAGCTCGCTCAAGGCGGAGACCAGGAATGTTTCCGGAATGGGAGAGCACACGCAACGCTGAGCAAATATACAAGGCACGTAGAGACCAACAACGTCGAGAGATAAGAATAATGCATTTATCTGGGTATCCTATGACGAATTCGAGTTGTCGGCACAGGAGAAAGCTGCCGAGCCCTCGTCCTCACGGTAGGAGGTCATGATCATCTTCACAGAGCCATACGTCCCTGCCACCATGAGGAAGGCCCCAAGAATGATTAGGACCAGGGTCCACATCACTCCAAGCATCCAGCGAATGGTCCTTGAGTGCCCCTCGGTGCCTCTGCCCCAGTTATCGTGAAGCCACATCGCCGCCATGGGGATGATGCAGATCAGCGGACCTAGCAAAGCGCCGATCAGCGAAACCAGGGCGTCAAAGATAGGAATTGTGCTCGCGATGATCCACGCCACGAGTGTAATTCCAAAGGTACAGCTCAGCCAACTAATCCAGTGGGTGGGAGTGCTGGTGGTAAGATGCCGAGACCCGCGCAGGGCATGCACAAAGATGAATTTGGCGGGAATCTGAAAATGGCAAGTGACAGTTAGCACCTATGATCTTCGTTGGGGCTCCGGGCACGGGCTAGACTGACATGTGTGACGATGGTCATGGTGACCATGAGTCCAGGCAAGGCGAAAGCATAACTGATGATCTTGATGATGCCGCCCGCCGAGCCGAGAGCGGGCGAGGCAACATAACTGCCACAGTAAAAGTAGATCACGCAGCCGATGATTGCATAGACAGCTGTCACCGCCGCCTGACAAGTCACCATGGCGGCCGTGTACTGTTCAGGATCTCGCATCTCGGATACAATGGAGAAAAAGCCTGGTGTACCAGAAAAGGCGAATAACAGGTTTGAAACGGCGGCGATACCATCAGAAAACGAGGGACTCCCGAATGCCTTCCAATTCGAGGACCAGGGGCCGGTAGTTGCTGCTGGTGCCCCCGCTGGGCGATCTTCAACGCCCACGGCAATGGTCACGATCAACACTGGGCCAGGGTCAGTCGATGTCTTGCAGTGGGTATCACAACTACCTGGAGAGCTCTCAGTCATACCAGCGGTGAGAATGCACGGCAAGCCAAGCCAGGCCAGCCAGGTGATTTTCCCGAGGGTCCGGATGCTGCTACAGGCAAATCCAACAATTGCTGCAACCGCGACAAAGACAGCTGTGCAGGTGGCATGCGAGGAGACGGCATTCAGCCCGACAGAGAGGCCCAAGATGGCCGAGCCACTATTGAAGACGTAGTCTGAAACATAATAAGTCAGGGAAAATCGATGGATATGGCAGATTCAGATCACTAGATCACCTACAAAGGCAGAAGCTGGCTGCGAGAATAGCCCGTCCTGGCAAGCCCAGCATAATGGCACCGGCATCATCCAAACTATACACCTCGCGGTGCTGCAGCTTGAAGGTCCCAACAACATAACCGGACCAAGTGGTGATCATGGCGAACGCGAGCAAACAGATCAAACCGGGGACCATTCCCAGGGTATCCAAGGCCGAGGGAATGGCCAGCACACCCAAGCCAATCTGCGTCTTCATCATGAGGATGACTGTGCCGACAAAGCCCACCTACATTGGTCAGCTGCCGGACGTCACATTTTGGTTTTGGGGAACCACATTGCGATAGTTGGGTCCACTCTCGGTGAGTTCCCCGAAGACATCGTCATTAAGGATGGTGGCTTGCGAGGGATCGTTCTCTGGATGCTGGGGTTCTTTTTTGTCAATCATGGTGGGCGAATCTATAGCGTAGGGCAATGGAAGACTTGAGAAGGTAAAGCTGATAAACTAGGGGACGCACCTCAATGTTTATATCCCGATCAAACCCAGCGGGACTCCATTGGTGACAAGCCGTTCAGTGATGACGTGAACTCACCCTTGGACCAACTACCGAATGCCAAGAACGAGAAAGTCCGGGGCTCCGCATTGCTTGACCCAGTCGCTAAGGTACTTATCTAACCCAGGAATTAGGGTCGGATACGAGCCGAGACTCGCCAGCAACTTCCCCGGTTAGTCGGTGCGATCCGAGGATGTCCATATTGTGTCGGATCAAACTATGTAATCTTGTGCCAGCCCTAATAGCCTTGAATCTGTTGTACTACGTAAGGATAAGAGTCGAGGACAGTTGTTACTATCCGGGATCATGTCCTCAACCACACCCTGCATTCTCCATCCGTTCCGTGAGTACTCGATCTAGCTCCCTGTGCATTGAGTCTGGAATCTGCATTCCATAACAAGCAATCTTAGCGATAACGGTGGTTACTGGCGACCGATCGGGGTTGGAATTGTCGAATATCGGACAGCTTCGGAGGCCGTTACTGCGAGCGTCTTTGTTTCCATTTACTCCAAGCAATGGATCAGGGTATGATGCCACTGATACGTGACACCAGCCAGTGGTCAGGTTGAGATAGAAGCTCAGCTCGCCGCTGATTTAATCTCCCGAAATATGGGACATTGTCCAATGACTTTCCAAGGGAGCGTCTGTAGGGACTCGACAGGAATTGGAAGCGTGTCTATGTAGAAGGTATTTGGAGAGATGATGAGATGATTGACCGACATTCCAATATGTTGTCGCTTTTCATGAGGAAAAGAATCGTCATCATCCACGTCCATGGAGGAAACGACCGAATGCATTGGCATTGGCAACTTTCCTGGGGACATATTCGCCGATACATCCGGTCTCCCTATCGCTAAAAGTTGTGTCAACACTGTATATGCCCCGTGACCTCCTTTACCGCGCGCTTGTCTTCCTGATTCTATTTTCACCAGAGAAAGTTAATACTTTGGCGACCAATCCCTAAATATAAAAAAGTACTGCCTAGTAGTAGCGACCTAGCTGGACTGTGATAGCCTCGTTGCCAATGAAGTCCTCTAGACACAGCCCTAGTAAGCTTAAATCCAATGGAGCGGCAAAAGTTCTACAAATATGGTCTATTCTCTTGGCCACATAAACGCGCAGGCATTTGGGGTGACTCGAGAATATATCTTGGTTCTTTGACTCGTAGAGAATAAAGCGAGCGGTTCCGAGTAAGCTCAGCATGGCAGTTGATTCGTCTTCGTATATTTCAAGCTCCATCTTCTATAACCACTCATACATAACTTGTCTTCTGCTATCATATATCATGTTGAACACTACGAAGTCAATTATCCATCGGTTGTGTTAGTGACTATATGATTACGTATGGTGCTTCATTCCTTTTTCCCAAACCATAGTCAACCAGGGCTACTTCCCTGGGTGGGCTGATGTTGACTAGCTTTGTATATGAACGCATAGTGCGGTACCTCATCAGCAGGAGAAATTTGACAGGGCTCTCAAAGGGCTCTATACCTGAGCATCAAAAGTGGTAAGCCGCCTTTAGATCCTGGCCATTTGCCGTTCTTGCTTGAGTGAACACCGCGACCCCTCTATTGCATTGAACCCACGTGGACCTGGGCTGATACCCAGAATATAAGCGATTCAATTGAAGGAAGTAGGGCCTGTTACTGGATAGAACGAATCAATCGCCTGAGCCCCTCCTCCAAAACGTTTGGTGGGTGCGGGAAAACCAGCCGAAACCACCCCGTTTCTTCCGCCCTATAATGTTTCCCAGGGGCAATGTATATTCTCTCTTTACGAAGCCTTCGAAGAATATTCTCAGCAGAGGAATCTTCCATCACAGCTCCTAAGTTAATCCAAATAAAAAATACGGTATTGTACTCAAGATAAGGAATGTCGTATGGTCGTAGCTTCTCTGTCATAAAATGATAGCTCTCAGCTAAGCGTGCCCAATTAACTCCAATATACGTCGTGATGAAGCTATCATCCAATAATAGCGATGATATTATTTGATCTGCGAGGCTTGATGGAATATTATAGAGTCTAATTGGAACATGGTGGTCAGCACTCGTCGCTATCTCCAGTAAACCAAATAATCTTACAAATTGCTCTCTACAGCCTCCAAAAGCAGCTTATTCGACTGACTAATCAGACAGCCAATTCTCAGTCCGGTTGCACCGAAATCCTAGTCCAAATTCTCAGCTCCATCCGGAAGAATGAGGCAATAACTGATATCTTACTTAAGCCCCATACAGTATGTACAAAGCTTGGGTCAATAATCCCTTCTAGGTTTAAATAAGACCGATGTAAAGCCTGGGGCATCAGGAATGCAAGGGTTATTCCAGACTGACAGGGCGTAAATTTCGTCGGAAATAAGATGAAGACCATTCTTCGAGCAGAACCTTAAGTATTTTTTCAAGACAGGTTCATAGTAGCAACGTCCTAGGTTGCCGATTAGCAACAATGGGTCAATTTTACTCAACTATGCCCCGAGGACAAACCGCGGGGATTATACGGTAAGCATAATATTAGCGCTTTAACGCGCAAATTCCTGCTTTTCCTATTCGTAAATGCTGTTTCGTACTATTAGACTGCGGCTATGCTGAATAGATCTATTTCTCCAAACTCGACCTCCAGAAGCTGGACGCTGGAATAATTGAGGTTGGTCCTAGACGAGAATAAGAGAAACTGCTTATCTTAGCCGGATGCCAAAGATTATTCTAAATATATTAAAATACGGCTGTCTAACTATAACAAAATCCCCTCGGTCTGCTAAAGCCCAGGCACAATATTCGATCGCATTGCTAACGCCAGATGTAATAACCATATAAAAAGATAAGAGTGTACTCTATAAAGAAAACCGACTGTTTATAAAACAATAAAAGCTTTGTTTGAGTTTGTGTGAACCGCTGAATCCGTCTCCGTATGTCAATGCATGTGGGCTGGCCTGTAGCTGTGATGATTGCTTAGCACCACAGCAAGGGTCCACTGACGATGGGTTAATCCTGAAAGAGCTCAAGTCTCACATGAGAATTGATGAAGTCCAGCATCTCCAGGTGCATAAGTGTCTAGCGATTATCAGGTGATGTTTAGTAGGGAGTCGGTTGTTGTCATACGTTCTCAGCAAGACCAAGATTCACAATTCTGTTGGGATTCGATGTAGGGGACCATGTGTCACTCAATACAGCGAGGCAAGATGGCCGCTGCGCGACGAGACCTTTGTCTCACTCGGAGACCTCACCATGCATGGTATTTGCGGACTCTGAGAGTCCGACTGCAAGTCTAGGGTGGAATGGAGGGAGTTTGCTTTCTAAGGATCTAATCAGAAATGAATGCCATGGATGTTCTTAGAGGGCGCAAGGCACCCGTGGGAATTGCGGGTAAAGCGGAAAGAGCGGGTAATGCGCCCGAGAGGACCAAAAATCTCGATTTATTTATTCCGTCTTTCTTTCTCGTATTTCTATCTTGACTCTGCCAGTCCACAAATATTAGCGTATATAATACCTTCCTTCGAAGCCAGCATCATCATAAGCAATATGTCCGGTTTCATATCTTTTGAGCCCTACTCGACGCCATTAACGGTCGCAGTAGCTAGCTTTGCGAACATATTTTGCATCGGCTCAGTCTATACTTTGAGCACGATCCAAGCACAGCTACCTTATCTTTTTGCAATATCTGATGCATATAGCCTCGTACTATTTGGCGTAGCATGCTTGGGTCTCTTAATCGGTGTCACGTTAAGCGCCTCGATGATTTTTTAGAGCAGAGCCCACATTACAGTCGCCCGAGGCACAACCCTCTGGGAAATTACAGTCGTCAGTGCCGGCCTGTACATCAGAAACCTCCAATTCGGACTTATACTGATAAGCTTTTTTTTCGGTGGACTGGGTATTGGATGGACATATCTGGCGGTGGTTGTATTAATTAGCCAGGGACTTCCGAGACATGCACTCGCCCAGAGTATAATTGGTTCTTTAGATTTCTCGACTTCTACAGCCACGTGGTTCCTCCTATCGTGTGTTCTTAGGTTGCACACAGCTGATGCAGAGACCCTGGGCCGGATGCTTGTGCTTCTAGGGATCATATTTACTGCTATTGGAAGATCCACCCAGCTTCTATTACCTGATTTTCCTAAGAGCACTGCGGTCAGCTCCCCGAAAGCTCTAGCAAGATGTTCCGAATCTTTCTTTTCAACCCTATTCTTCTTCAACACACTTCCAGGCATGACGGTCTTCACGGGCTTACGGCCGCTGGTCTCACACTATACGAGAAGAACGGACTGCAATACAGTTTGAATCTTGTTGTATTATATACTTGCCCTCGCACTTGGCGGAGCTCTGGCACCCAGTATATGTGGATACTTGGGTGCCAGACGCATATTTGTCGGTGTTTTTTGCCTGCGGGGAGTGCTTCTTATCTGGCTTTCGCAGTTTGAGAGTTCTACACCCGTAATATATTCTATACTGGCAATTCTCTTCGCCCATATTGCTGGATTTAGCCTTCTTCCTGGGCTGATCAAGGCACAAAGCAGCCAGCAGCGGCTATTCTATTTTGAGTACGGTAGAGTGCTGACTGTCTGGGGCATGTCAGGACTTGTAGGTTGTGTCTTGAACTCGATCTTTCTATCTGCGGTACCCACAGGGGTACTCGTTCTTGGCTTGTTGACATTGTCCGTCGGCATTACTCTACACTTTGTGACAACTGTCGGAGCTGATCTTCTTGTGTAATATTGTGTTGAATTTCTCCCTTATGAAAGGTCTGCCAGGATCAGGGTATTCTCGTATCTCAGCCATGGGTGGACAATAGGAGAAGCCTTACTGTCTTCGATCCTGTCCTGTATCCTTTACACTACGAAGAAAAACCGGCTTAGAATTAGAGCCACCACAACTTTCAATCACTCTGCAACTGATATTATAGCTTAGGTATAACATTTACAAGATTTTGAGCGGGGAGACTGTTGGCCTCCGCTACGCGGCATTTATGCTGGATCTCTAAGGTCTGCTGGATCTTTAAGATCAGTGGCTGGCCCCAGTCTACGGTATAAGTATTACAGCATCTTTTTGCAGACAGCAAGAAACTTACCACGGTAGAATCTTTAGCTCCCGCAGGCGGTATAGAAACACTTGCACATTGACAAAAGGCTTAATGTCATGTATATTAAGATTCTAACCCAGAGTGCCCTATGAGGCTGCAAAAAGGAGATGAATCAACCAGAAAATATTTCTATTGTTAGAAAAAAAAGGAAAAAAAAGATCTGTAGGATTTTTAACTTTGGACTATATATATATAAAGAGCTATAAATATCTAAGATATTTATAACTAATTATATCATAATTTATTAAAACCTTTCTTGTTTTTTGTATAGCAGGCTAATTTACATAATAATATAACATTTAATTCCCTAATCAATTAAACTATAATAGTCAAAAAGCGGAAATAAAAAATGTAAAAATTAATAATATACTTATATAAAAGAAGCCTTATACCCTTGCTTCACTCGGGCTGCCGCGCAGGCTGTTATATACATGCCTAATCGGGAAGGTATGTATATTGTATATATTATTATCATCAAGATAACCAATTATATACTAATGAATTAACTAATATAAATAGATACCAGCTCCAGATATTATATTAACTATTCAAATATTTATTGTTGCATATTTTTTTATATTTTATCATTATCACTACTCTTTACTTTTTTTGTTAGGGGACTGAGGCCCCCGATATAGAGCTCAGCCTCAGGTTGTCACAGTGTGAGCAAGAGGCTCCTGTTGACCCTGAATCCGAAGAACTACTAAGAACCCGAAAAACTACTAAGAACTACTAAGAGTATCTGTCTGTCTGAATCCTGCCTAAATCTTATATCGATGCAATCTTGTATAGTATGCGCAGTATAAAACCATCGGCTTTATATTCTAATCTTTTTACTGATAGTACAACAGTTATTCTTTAAAATATATATCCGAAGATACTTTATAAGATAATATAAAGCTATTCTATTAGTTACCAGTTTAATTTACTGCAGATATAAATCTCTAACTATTAGACTAATTATATAAGATTTCTATTAATATATAGTTATAAAGTCTATCTATTTATATACCTCCTCGACTAAGAAACTAGCTGTTAAAAAAAGAAATATACTGTTATAATATAAATAAAAAACTTCTTTTAATTCTAAATCCAAAAAACTACTAAGAATCTAAATAACTATTATAAACTACTAAAAATATTTGTTTATCTAAATCCTACCTGAATTCTGTATTAATATAATCTTATATAGTATATATAATATAAAGCTATTAGCTTTATATTCTAGTCCTTTTACTAATAGTATAATAGTTATTCTTTAGAATGTGTACCCGAAGGTGCTCTGTAACACAGGTACTAGTTAATATCTGAGGTCTTATATATTATACTCTAAAACTAGTAGTAGTCTACTAGTCTAGTATATATATTTAAAATAACTTTTTCTATAAATAAATAAAATAGCTTTTCAGCTATTTTTTAACATAATATATTTATTTCATAACATTAAAGATAGCTTAATTAAGAGTTTTCAATAGAATGCAACTAGATATATAAATAAAATAAAACAGAATTGAAAAAAACAATAAAATTTATAAATCAAAAAACCTACAGCCAACTATATTATCTATAACTAGAGTAGCTCAACCTAACTGTTATGTCTTAATCTTAATCTAATTTTAACCATTAGGGTTTACATTAGGGTTTACATTAGGGTTTACATTAGGGTTTACATTAGGGTTTACATTAGGGTTTACATTAGGGTTTACATTAGGGTTT